>NW_005187755.1:20611-112144 GCF_000239375.1 Pundamilia nyererei | reverse complement strand
TGACAGTCATTATGTGTATTACTTTCTCCATCCACACACACCTCTGTGTTTGGAGTTGTTGGATGGCAAAGCAAACTGTAGGGAGGGAGAGAGGGGGCAACATTTAGCCCGCGGGGTGCAGCAGGACAACAACCTCGGCGAGTCCCCCACCCCCCCACCTCCAAAACTGTCACACGTGTACTCTCGCTTCAGTTAAAGCTGGCTCCTGAGCCGCTCGGACTCCTGTTTGTTTCATTATCTCCTCGGTTCCTTCACGGTGGAAGGGAGGTGATTCTCTCCGCCGCCATTTTTGGGGAACTGCTTATTCGTAAAGAAACTTTGCTAGCTGCTTCCTAACGTTAGCAGCTAGCTGGTTGGCCAGTACCCTGCCTGCCTTTCCTGCAGCTCGTTGTGACAGTTTAAGCTTGGCAGTCAATCGTTATCCAGCTCAGCTCTTTGCTTCGCTTTCATATAAATATTTATTATTTTCACTTGCTGACGAAAATCGGTTATTGCTAAGGAGAATAATCGGGCTGGGCAGAATGACCGTCTGTATTTGGGTAGGGCAATTATGCGGTTAGATTAGCGAATTAGCATTGCTAACTTATCGGCTAGCGAATTCCGCACTCTGATTTGCCCGGATTGCTTTGCCTGCCCGTGATTTAGCCACAGACACCTTGCCCTGCTCTGTTTCCGAGTAACCGGATTAAGCAGCCGTTCATACCCCCACTTCATCTCAACCTGTGTGGATTCATTTTTCTTTTCTTGACAAGGTGAGTTGATAACCAACTTTAGCGTTCTGCTAACGTTTACTCTGTGTGTGTTGATTTGTTCTCCCAACGCTATATACTGCAACGGAGCTTAATTTCAATATATCTTATCTTACGAGTTAGCCAGCCAAATAGGATGCTATTTTCCAGCTAACCAAAAGTTGCTGTCACAACTTCTACAGTGTGTCACATCAACAGATTTTTTTAGTCCGCTTATTGGGCAAGTTGAGTCACCCATTGTTAGTGTGAAGACAGTATGTTTTAATGGCGATGTGACATGTCTCTAATTGATCCAAATGTACAAGGGGAAATGCTGGGGAGCTAAATCGAGAGTTGTTATCATGGTAGTAAAAGGATGGGCACAGATTGCTTTACCTAAGCAGCGTTAGCTAGCTGCTTTAGCATGCTAATCCGCTTTATGCAACTATGGTTGAAAGCAGTGCCACTCCCTCGTTTTGTTTTTGTCCACTGTGGCTGTACGGCAACACTGAGTGAAACTCGCCTCTGAGGAGAGGAGGGTGTCTGCTTGGCAAGTTTGTTTACCTCTAAGGGACATCGTACTGTCTGAAAAGGTATGCAGTGTAGCGGTAGGTGACATTGGTCCAGGCTCATCCTATGTATGTTGCACGTAAGTTGCTTTCACTGGCTTTGTGTTTACAAGCGGCGTTGGCCAGCACAGTCTGACAAATCATCGTTGCCGTGTGCGAGAACGGGTAGCGCTCACGTCGGTCGGCGGCTGGTGTGGGTTTTTTTTTTTTGTTTGTTTGTTTGTTTGTTTTTTAGTGCATTGACGTGAATCGCATTCTTCAGTTTTCAGTGTTGATATTGCGTAACAGTGGATATTACTCGGCAAGCTTCCCTTCTGCCTGGCTTATCTGCGTCTTTGTCGCCTAACTTATGCATTACACAGAGGACCAGCCGCACACGGAGGCAACACGGCACTGAATGTGGTTCAGTAACGCCGGAGTTGTGGCACCAAGTTCATCATGCATCCAAGGCGTTGCGCTTTGTTTGGGGTGATTTCTTAAATGTCCCAGGCTTGGTGGCTGACATGCCTTCTCTAGATCTTTGTGTGCAATGTAACAGGACTTTCTCTGCTACTCACTGATCACTAATTTTTCTGGCAGGCTGCCTGTCTGTCTGCTTTCCAGGTTCATTATAACTTGGTCTCATCTGATCACCTGCCAGTTGTTCATTTACATGTCTGCATGACTGTGAGAACAACAGTGCGTTCACACTGTCAAGCTACAAACCAGTGAGTGGTGCCCAGTGTCTTGATTGCTGGAGAAGCCCTTAAAAAGTTGTTGCCAGTGTTATATCAGGGTGATGTTGAATATGAGCAAACTGCATAATGGATTTAAGCGCCCTCAGGAAAACTGGATTAGACACCAGAGCAAAGCCTGCAGTGGTTGCTCAAGTTGAGATCAAAGGCAGCCAGTAGTAGTCTTGCCTTATTGTAGTGAATAATATATAATACGCTTTCACATGTAATACCATGAACCTTACTTAGCTTATTGATTGTACAGTGCCTTATTATTGTATTTAATCTTTTTATAGCTGGTATAAGTGAGGGCTACTCACATGATAGTGATCCTCAGGTTCCATTTGTGGCGTTCAACATTCAGTAGTATGGTAGAGAGGGGAAAAAATGATATGATCGTGGAGATGTAAACCGTAGCACCTATACCTTTTAAAAAATATATATATTACATCTGTGTGCATCATGGGTGTGTTTTAAAAAATCTTTTGACATCAGCGGTGGTCAGCGACACAGATAATAAGACTCCTTTTTTAATGAGATTCTTTTTTCCATAAAAAGGAGAAATAAGGCGAGACGTCTGTAATTGAGGGTGGTTGCTTAACACTTGGAGACCAACAACATATTTGATGAGTCAGAGTGAGAGCAAGAAGTCGGGGGTAGGGAGGCACATTTATTTTTATTGTTTTCAGGTGATCAACTGAGGATACAAACTTTAAAATGAGACAAAAATGTCTCAAGATTGACATTGTGCATCCTGTATCTTAAAACCAATCATAATCTTTAAGTTCACTCTCAGATTTTGCTAATTATTTTGATTACAATTAACTGAAGGTTTAAAGAGTTTATTTGACCATGTTTAAAGTAAGGGATGTGAATGAAGAAGTAGTTTGTACTATGAAAGTGTATGCCTTAGAGCTTATCAGCTCTTCATATTAGGGCTAGCATGTTTTTCTGACAGTTGTGCAATACACAGCAATGACGTTAAACTTCTAGCAGTTGAGCTTTTGTACACCTGAGTCACACGCAAGCCCATTTTTCCTGCTCGGGTTGTATGCTTTTTCAGACTCCAAAAATACACCTGTTCTGTTGTTGATAACCCATTGAGACCTGCTTTTATTTCAGCACAGTAAATGGATCAGGAATCAGATGAATTTAAGATGTGACCTGTAGATTAGGTAGTAATCTAATGTTATCAGAACTTATGCATATTCTCAAATCCAAAAAGTCCTTAGACCAAGCAGCCCATCCAGTTTGACGAACCACATCCACTGAGACGTATGAGTATTTTGGTGTGTGGATGCCCGTATTTGCTGTTAAAGGGGCCATTTTAAATGCATTTGTTTTCCCTTCTCTTGTTCAGAGTAACTGTGGCATGTCGTTGACGCTCCTGACACTTGTCGCAACTGGAGGGGTGTAAATAGAGCTTTGTGATAGAAACTGGATGGTTCTGTCTTCTTAGCGTTTGGTCACTGCGTCTCTCCTCTCCATCACCAGCTTTGCGATGGCACGAGAAATTGAGATGTGTTGTTGACATTAGGTAGCTTAGCTAGAGAGCGTTCACTTCCTCCACTCAGTGCAAGCCACAATCTGTAATCGGTCTGGGAGGCAGGAGCTTGGACACCCCACCCTCCATCCCAGAGGGATACAAATGTTGCGTGTAAGCCATTTTAATAACATCACATGCAGTTCATTAAATTAACATTTTCTCTGAACAAACAGTTATATGATGTTGCAGTGCTGTTGTTATTGTTTTTCTTTTTAATGGGGCGGCTGAGTAATTAACAAAGCATGAACTCAGTTTATTGACTGGTTCAAGCACAGATGAGTTACACATGACATATTTCATTTTTCATTTTTAAAAATTAGTACCTTGACTGGGGTCGTTTATGAGCTGTAACTACAATCATGCTTCTCTTTTGGGCTTGAGAAGATTTTAATTATTGTGTGTTAATTAAGTGTGTGTTTTGAGAATGTTCTAAGAAATGAATAAGGAGGAGTTCACTAGGACCAGTTACATCAGGCTGATACATGATCACGTCATGAGATGTATCAACTAAGTGCATTCCTATTTTGAATTATTTAACAGTACAGCATAAAGCATCTTCTAGGCACCATTTGTATGAATATGTGTGTATATATAACAAACGTAACAAAACTATTAAATTCCAGCAGTTCTGTTGAGGGGGGGAAGCATATCCATAGGTGATCATAGGTATTGTGGTTAATAACTCCAGTCAAGTACAGTAGGCAGTGAGGGGGTGTAATCGCCCGAAAATAACTAAACACAAGCATGTGGGTGTAACATGGATGTGTTGAGGAACTAAGGAAGAGTAATCGCTCCAACAGTATGTTTGGTGTGGTGGCTACCAGAACATGTGGAGCAATGTTAACCTTCATACTTAATCTGGTATTACATTTTGTATTCAAAGCCATTATTGTTGTAATTGCAGCTTGCCAAATAAGACTATGAATCATCTGCTTTCAAGAATAAAAAAAGGTTAATTGGAGTCTAATTAATAACAGTAATTAAAATGTGTTATGTTGTAGTAATGGATGTTTTAGAATGGGTTTCAATTGGCTTCTATTAAAATTCTTTGGAACATCCTGTACATATTTTTCTCTGCTGTTGGTGAGCCGTCTGGCCACAGCATTGCTCCACTGTAGCTAATCCTGTGGAGCTGAGAGAAATTCACTATGGAATCAATAACTTATTTGATTATTTATTATCCTTCTCCATTTCTCTCTCTCGCTCTCTCTCTCTCTCCCCCCCCGCTTCTCAATCACACCCATTGCTACTCAGGTTTGTGTATTGCTTGCGTCTTCATTAGGCATCATGGTGATTTTTACAGTGCAGAGAAAATCAATTCGCTTAACTCTTCGAGAGAGAATCCATTTTCTCAAGCAGTAAAGCAGAACAGTGTCCAGCACTTCTCCTCTTTATAATTGAATATGCTCACACACATCTAGCAATGCAGCTCAGATTTTTCCAGATTTAGTCATGTGACAGCGTTCAGTGCTTGATTCGCACTTCTCTGCAGTGTTATTTAAATTAGAATTAATCTTTGCTCCTTTTGTTTCTGTATTTCCCCTATAATGCTAAAATATATACATATATATAGGCTCCTGCCTACGATGGCCGTAATGCTCCGACAATCCATCAAGCAGTGCGGGTTTGTAGCTTAGCAAAGTCGTACTAAAACATTTGACAGATTTACGAGCGCCGTGTACCACATAAAATCGTTTCGAGGTCATTAAACACAGCCAGAATTCATACATAAGGCACACGGGATTATAAGGGGCGCTGTCGATTTTCAGAAAAATCAAAGGATTGATTTTAAGTGTGCCGTATTTTCCAAACAACACGGTAATAATGACGGCCTGCTAGCATGCTCTACCGCAAATAGTGCTTTGTTGTGTATCTGACCGTCGCCGCCATGCTTTTTCCGCCATGTGCGTATGAAAACAAAGGCACTGCGCATGTGCGTTTTACCCATATTCTAGTGTTTAATATATTTATTATTTTCCACAATGAAATACAAAAATACAAAGCAGTTTTACCCATATTCTATCGCGATATTTCATTTTCTTATCTTTGCCCAACATTATATCGGTATTACCGTGAACGGTATGATATGGCCCAGCCCTAATTGCAATTAACCATTTTAACTGCTGTTTTTTAAGTTATGCTTCATTACACTAACAGAAAACCTGCATCTTTTACATTTTAAAGTGTAATAATTATGTGAATAGAAAAGCATCTAGCATGAGAGGGGAAAAAATGACCATTGTAATAAATGACCACTGCAAAACACTATTGAGAAATTATGTAGTTACATTTGTATTACCTTTCGGTTACCTTTCTACCTGCTAGACGGTATACTAGATGTACCAGTTTTAACTTCCTGGATGGCACACATTTTTTAAATACCACCATGACGGTGAATAGTCAAAAGTTGTAGCTTTAAAGGTTCCACTGAGACAATGATTGCATTAACTGGCCATATTTATCAGGTACAGTTCTAATGCGGTTAAAAAATATATAATTCATTTACACTGAATTATATTTAACATGGAAAATTTAAGTAATTACAATGTATATAGTTTGGAAAACTAGTAATTGTACATTTACCAAATAACACTGCTAAAGCCTTAATCACACAGGTCTAGACACCAGTTGTTGTGTATTAATGTGTAATATGTATTCCCTGGTTGGTTGTTGAGTTATTGATTCGTGATTACTTTGCTGTGGCCTTCTGTAGTTTACATGGAAGATACCAACATGTCTGCAAACACCATGTATTCTAGGTGCACTTGAAAAAAGGGCGACATGTCTGCAAACACTTGGAAAATACTTGCCAGGTGGGAGTGAGACTAAAAGGCACAACACAAACCAGAAACAGAAAATGTTTGCCTTCAAAGTTAAAGTTGTGCCTTACCAATAGAACCAAGCAATTTTACTTTAAAGGAGAATCTTTTCCATTTTGTATCTCACCTTTCACACTATTGCTCGGTGAATAGTTTCCAAATGTTTCCAAACAAGATGGCCTCTTCCATATAAATTACTGATGACCACAGCAACTTGCTAGTGACCAGAGCAATGTAAAGCAATTTTCAGTACAGGACCGTAAACCTCTCTGTCATCAATTTCATGCTAGCGAATGCCAGCAACCTTCAGCAACCACTGACCATCCGGTTCCAGAAACCATACTTTTCCCTTGTCACCAGTTGCTGCCAGTTGGTTTCAACAGATCTCTAGGGCTGTGTGAGTGAGGCCTAAAGGGTATGCTGAGTAATGCAGGGTAGTAAGTACTATCACCGAACATTAACAGCTGTGAGGGGCTCTATGGCTACTTTCATCAGTACAGTAAAGACAGATGGTGGATCAAAAAAAGAGTGCAGAGGTTCAGCAAAATGAGGCATCTGTGTTCATTTCTGGTCACAATACTTCTGTTTGGCATTTATTGAGTATGGGGCTCAAGCAGCTCCGTCTTGCACAGATGTAAGAAAACAGGTGAGGTAAAGATTAAGCTAATAGATGTTTGTTGTTTGTTTGTTTTTTTTAAACTGTTGAGAGAATAAAGTTTGTTTCAAAGCTGCCATTCAACACTACCAAATATACTCACCTATAGAAAGTGCCGCCAAGTATCACTTCTATAAGTATAGTTTGCCAAAATAATGTTATTGTTATGCATCTAATAAGTTTAATAATAATTTATTTTGATTAAAAAAGAAACCTAAGAGTAGATTATTTATTTGGGTTTTTGTTGTATGTTTTTTATGTGTTATTTTTTATTTTTTTAATGTAATGACTAAAATGGTTTCATTCTAGTCCGTTTTAAATATATAACTAAATATATATAAATGACTTTGCTTATGTTAAATAGAAATAAAAGGCTTGTTAGCATGTAATGTTGTAGCCGTGCATTGTAGCAATCTGTGAGATCAGTGTGGTGCATTTATGAGGAAGTGTAGTCACATGTCTGCTAGAAAAAATCACAGAAAACTTTGACAGCAGACTGTTGTTAACATTTTTGGTTGTTGCTGCTGCTCTGACAAGCTTTTAGCTTAGAGCTGATATTTTTCTTAATTTGTCAGCAACACTGGTTTGAAGCTTTTCTACTTTCACGCACAAAATCCCCAAAATCTCAAAGTACACGATACATGTGTAATCACATCTCTAAGCGTTAACTTTAAAGTTAACATGGCCGTGCCATCTGCTTTTTTTTTTAATACGGTAAAACTGCCACATGTAGATGTTGTTGTGTACATGCTACATATCGTTACTGAAAAATGTTGATGAGCTTGACTGGCAGCACATGACATGAAGATGTTATGCACTGCCTTTCATTGGAACACTAATGCATAGTTTCGCTTTTCTTTGGCAGTCCAGCACTCCTGGTGGCCCTTTGACCAACATGAGACTGGATGTCATGTGTATTTTGGGAAATTCACACAAGTTCACATTAGCATCTCACACCAAGTAAAACCTTGCTGTTGAAGTTCCATGCATGATGTCAAGTATGTGCTTAAGAGTTGTCTACCATATTGCATGTGATATAATCACTGGTTGCTATGGAACAATGTTAATTCCACAACTGGTTGGCAAGTGGTTCCTGGAGTTTGTTGGCTGTCGCTCGGTGAAATTGATTGCAAAGAAGGTGCTGCACCAAAAAAACCTTTCCATATTTGTCTTCAAATACTCCCTAACTACCAGCCAAATGAGAAGTAGAGAAGGTTTAGCTTCAGAATAAAAGTTGTGCCTTAGCGCTGTAGTCAACATGTTTCAAAAGGTGCAACTTTTACTTTTGAAGGCAAACCTTCTCCATTCCCGGGTTGTGTCCCACACTCCCAAACTAAGAGCAGAGCGGCTGGCCAGTATTTGTAGACAAGTCTGTCACATTGATACAATCTACAGGCAATCTCACAATATGGTAGCAACCAAAGCAATCACAAGGAGGTTTTTGCCAACTGGTTGGAGAATGCATTCTTTTTGGTAGCGACAGGTGGTTGCCAAGCAGTCACTGACAGGTGTGAATGGGGCTTGAGCACTTATTTTTCCAGCAACTGCTATCAAACTTCAACTACTTCTGCTGGCTTAGAAGTTAATGTCCCATGGATAGTGGTCACATGTATGCAAAATGTCAATACCTGTATATTAAATGTTTCGTGTATAGTTAAATTGACCCCTGTTTATTGTTGATGAAGCTTAAAAGTTTGCTTAACAGCAAAGTTTTAAGCTTATTTGCTTTTTTTCATTATGGCAGAATTAGAAAAATCTGAATCTCTATTCACTAGAATCCAATAGAATAAGACTAGACCTCTGTTTTTCTTACTTAAGCATGTTTATATTAACAGTTTGTATTTCATTCTGTCCAGAATATTTATTGTCTTTGAGGACTCTGTTTCCCAATTCTTTTTCTTTCTTTTCTTTTTTTTAACAGTCAGCTGGATAGCTTTTTTTTTTTGTACATAATTTGAATGAGGCTTGTAAACAGTATTAATCTTGCATATGTAAATGTGTTAGTTGTGAGTCCGATGATGCAAATATTTAGCCCTATGCCAGGATTGATCAGTCAGTGCAGCTCACCCTTCATTTCTGCAGGCCAGCTCATAGCAGTGGACATGAAATCAATTCTTGTGTTGGAATATTTGTATTGTCCAGTCATCCCAGTAGTTTAAAGATCTACAGTAATTGCTGAGGCAGTGCTAGTGATGACTCAGCGGTTAAATTAGTGTCAGTAGCTGAAGGCCAAAATCACCAAGTATAATATAGTTCAGAGGTGACCTTTCTGACCAACTCGGTCTTTTGTGTTTTTCTTTTCATGAAATATAAAGCTATATTCTTGCCCTGTCACCCTGTGAGCAAACAAGCGTTTGAGAAAATATTTCATTTTTGCTTTCTTTTAGGTCAAAGTTGTGCTCAGATTTCCTTCTTTCCTCTTTGAAGGTCTTTGACTCATCTTGCTGGTATCGTCAAACTCTTGTTCCTCCTCTGCAGGATCAATGTGTTTCATCTTGTCCTTGCTAACACATCTCGCTGTCTCTGTCTCATTTTTTGTCCATGCAGGCGCCCATGTACTGGTTCCTTAGGGTCATCGATTACCGCAGATGAATCTTCAGCTGCTTTGCCATAGCTCAGCAGCCAGATAGTCCCATCGCCTTTGCGTGGGTGATAAGGGACTACATTAACCAGGATGCCCTCCTCCGTAAGGGCAGGGAGCCTCAAGGATCCGGAGGTGGCTGAGCTTTTCTTCAAAGAAGATCCAGAGAAGCTTTTCTCCGACCTCCGAGAAATTGGCCATGGCAGCTTTGGCGCGGTCTACTTTGTAAGAGAACTGCATCTTTACTCTGACACAAACAAAAGACAGTCACTTTGGATTAGATGAGTTTTAAAAAAAAAAAAAACCTGTTCACTTTAAAAAGTGATAAAATCAGTTAAATAGTGTAACAATGAGCCCATAGACTCCACAGGAAAGTGTTTATTTGGATGTAAATGTCCTCAGAGGTGTCCCTGCCTTTTGGCCATTATAGAGAATGCAGGTTAATCATACTCCTGGCTTCATTTTTCAGACTCAAAAGTTACTTCCATCTTTTAAAGAGATCTTGATAAACAACATGTCAAATGCAGATAATTAATGTTACAGTGTATGTTCTGATTGCAGCATGTACCAACAGTGTCCTTCTCGTTTCCCAGGCACGGGATGTGCGCACAAACGAGGTGGTGGCAATTAAAAAGATGTCCTACAGTGGCAAACAGTCTAATGAGGTGAGAAAATTGTGGCCAGAAAACAGATCGAAAAAACACAAATTGATGCAGCAAATCATGAAGCATTGATGCCAAATAATCCAAATCCAAATATAAAAAGAACGTTATAGGTGAACATTGTGCTGTTTCTGAGCTTCCAGCAAAGTGGAATTCACTTTCTTGAATCAGTAACTTTGCTGCAGACACAGCCACCTCTGGTTCGTTAAGCCAGTCAACGATTGCCATTTAAATTTTTATTTCACCAACAGAAATGGCAGGACATCATAAAGGAGGTGAAGTTCCTCCAAAGGATCCGGCACCCCAACAGTATAGAATATAAAGGATGTTACCTCCGTGAGCACACAGCATGGGTGAGTCTAGCTTACAGGCATGCATAATCTCACGCTGCCTAGCACCGCTATTCTTAAAATGATGTCATGTTTCCAGCTGGTGATGGAGTACTGTCTTGGCTCGGCCTCTGACCTGCTAGAAGGTGAGAAGCAAACAGTTGTTTTTACTCTTCTAAATGACATGTGGATATTTGAGTGAGTTCACATTGTTCTGGTTGTTTTCCTGCAGTTCATAAAAAACCTTTACAAGAAGTTGAGATTGCTGCCATCACACATGGTGCTCTGCAGGGGCTGGCCTACCTTCATTCCCATAATATGATCCACAGGTGAGTGAGGTCCTCAATCAACTGTTTATTTTATTTTATGATATTTTAAGTATCTTAGGAAGCAACTGTAAACACTACATCTCTCCACTTATCCACATGCTGTGATGTTCTCTCTCTCTCTCAGGGATGTGAAAGCTGGCAACATCCTGCTGACTGAGCCTGGCCAAGTCAAACTGGCAGATTTTGGCTCTGCCTCCATTGCCTCACCTGCCAACTCTTTTGTGGGAACGCCATATTGGTAAGTGAAATCTGTATGAAGTTAAAGTGTAAGCGTGCGTGTGTGTATGTTTTGCGTGCATAAACCAGAACTAAATTTATCGATTCTTTAAGTGGGTGTCTGTTAAAAGCAGCGATTGACCAGAACTGATTGTATATTTTCATATTCATACCCATGCCTGCTGATATAGTCAAATGCTTTGATACTGTAATCAGTAACAGGATTTCGACCTTGCCTTATTTACTATTAATTTACCCTATATTTATATTATGTGGCTTTTTGTCTGATCCCTTGTCCTGATTTATGTTTTTCCTTGAATTTATCCAGGATGGCCCCAGAGGTGATTCTAGCTATGGATGAAGGCCAGTATGATGGAAAGGTGGACGTCTGGTCCTTAGGGATTACCTGTATAGAATTAGGTGAGTGACAGTGTGTTTGTATGATTGAACTGACATTTATAAAGCTAATTTTCTAGTCTTGTTGAGAACTCAAAGCACTTTAACCTGCAACCCACATTTAACCAGACATTCATACAGTGCTTTATTCTATGTGTCTTAACTTTATCTACCTCACACCCGTGGGCCAATATAGAATCAACAGTTATCTTAACTTGTTGTGTGGTGCTAGTGCTAATAGTGTACCACCACGCCACCTCTATTGTATCAATAAAAATGTAACAGCAGGAGAAAGTTACTTTTACTGGAAATGAAAGATTAAGGATTTTCTTTCCCTGACAAAGTGATTGTGATGTTTTGTTGCATCAGCAGTGTTTACTGATCACAGTTGGGTATTTTTTTTTTTTACTTCTCATCAGTTGTGAAAGGCAGCTTTAACCCTTCCCTTACTCATACCAGTCACCCTGTAATTAAATTGGTGTCTGACTGATGTCGTTCTGTTCCAGCGGAGAGGAAGCCTCCCTTGTTTAACATGAATGCAATGAGTGCCTTATACCACATAGCGCAGAATGAGAGCCCCACGCTGCAGTCCAGTGAATGGTGAGGTGTCACACATGCACTCACAGTTTATCGTCTGTGTAGTTAAATTCAGATGTCTGCTGGGGATGTGAAACAAAGGTGTATATTTTTTTGTGGATGCCAGCAGAGAGTTATTCTATATCTAGTGTTTTGTAGCTGAAATAATGATGTTTGTTTTTGATGCCCACTCTCTGTGTCGTTGTTTTTTGACAGTCTCTCTTCTCCTCGTCTTTGTTCCAGGTCAGAAGATTTTAGAAACTTTATCGATTCTTGCCTTCAGAAAATCCCCCAGGACCGACCGCACTCTGACGACATGTTGGGTGTAAGTGTGCGCACATGTGCTGATGTACCGTACACTGCAACACAGACAGAGAGCAGCAGGGTCACTGTGCTAAGATGTGATACTGACGAGCCCTCTGGTGATGAAGCTCCCTGTGATGTTTGCACTCTGTTCTCTCCTCACATAAGCTTCTATTTTGATTCTTTAATCCTCCGTTTCCGGATAAACTGACAGAGACACACACAACCAAAACATGTACAGACACACACACATGCACACAGAGCTTGCTGTAATTACTATGGAGATGTGACTTCAGGGTCCATCGTTAAGTCACTGAGCAGCTGTCGTTTAGCCTGCTAATAGACTCTCTGTTGCTAATGGAAGTTGCCCTTAGGGTATGAAAACACTGCACATTGTCTTTTTGGTTTTTTTTAAATGTCAACTTCTAAAACTGTGCCTATCTCAAGATCAGCTGAAATGTGTTTTTAGCTGCTGCTTATTGTGGTTTTCCTGTATGTGAGTTGTAGCCCAACTTAACCACCTTAAGCTGAGCAAACACTGCGTTTTTGTTTGTTTTTTTTCTTCAGTCGCCTTATTCAGCTTCTGCTCAAACTGTACGATTGACTCGCAGGGCTTAGAAGTTTGTAGGTCATGATACAGGGTCTCACACTATACAGCCCGATGCTATGATGCGATCTAAGTGCTCACACTGTGCGTCCATAAAATGAAGGTTATAACAGAAAAGCTTCTCGTTACCCCACGTATACTACACGATGCACTACACGATGAAGGCGAAACTCGGGCCGATAACCAAAACGGTCGCACAACTAAAAAATCGGCTCAAAATAAGCCAAAAATCGCACAGTGTATGCCCAGCATTAAAGTGCGTAGCAAATGCCTTTTAATCTTACGAGGAAATGCGTGACTTTATCTACTTGGGTATTATTTTTAGCTGTCATAACTGTCATAGCTTCACAGACAGTCGTCTGGATGATCTGCTCTTGTGCACATTTCTTCCCCTTATACATGGGGGTTCTGGTAAGCAGGCACATGGTAGGAAGAGTCATTGTCAAAATGTAATAGTAGCTTATGCGCTGACATTTTAACTATTGTGGCACTCATTCTGGGATTTTAATGTTATATATTAAGGGTTAACTTTTATTTCTGACTAACTAATATAACACATGTTCCTTTTGAGGATCTTGGGCTTAGGGTTAGTGCCAAACCACAACCGCTCAAGGGGCTTTATATTTTAAGGTAAAGACCCTACAATGAATACAGAGAGAATCCCAACAATCAGACGCCCCCCTATGAGCAAGCACTTGGCAACAGTGGGAAGGAAAAACTTCCTTTAACCTCCCGAACTCTTTCGTGGCATTCTTAGTTTCTTTTTGCTATTTGGGCTGATTGGGACCTGATGAATGTAAAAACAAAGAATTAGCAGACTTTTTTTTTTTTTTTTAATTTTTCTTTTACCTGATTTTTGTTTCTGAGAAAAATGAGATCCACATATTAGGACATTTGTTTAAAATTTTGATAGAACAGTGGCAGTATAACGTCCTCGTAAGTGGATATCAGGCCCCCGTAGAGCAAAATATTGTATTTTGGTCTAGACAACCCAAAATGTGATGTCCAAGAGGGGAGAGAGACAAGACAGAAGACGCACTGTGGAAGAGAGCCAGAGATTAATAATAACTAGTATTAGTAACTGGAAAGTATTAAGGTATTAAGCTGCACCTCTTGACCTCTGAATTCAGGTGTTTTCAGTGTTGTTGTCACAGGTGTATAATAATCAAGTGGCTAGCCCTCTGCTTTTACAGAGGATGCAAGTTAAGTTCCAGCAGTTTTATTTGTGAAATGACTTCCCTCCTAGATAATCCACAGTCTGTCAGTAGTATTAGTGCAGTGTTTATGTGTTTGGGAACTGTGTGCTGGGAGCTTTCCATGACAGAGCAGTTCGTGTAGGTGTTTCTTTTGTTTGCAGATACTGTAACTTATTATTATATGCTAACTTGCAAATTTCATCTAATGTTATGAGACTGCAGTGTAAAAATCCAAGCTTCACTTGTGTTTCAGTAGAACTTCTGACATGTAAATATATTTGATCAGTCAAGAAAAGACTCTTCACACATGCAGCTTATTTTCCCCTGTTTTTTGCCTGAAAACAATTAATTTGTGTCATTGTCAGACAAAGAATATACATATTAATATTCAGGCATAAACACACACCAATGGGATCATCACTCTTAGATTGACACTAATCAATCAATGCCTGAGCACCTTTGTCCTCAATTTAACTGGTGTGGTTGCTCTTGAGTTGCTGATCCTGAAGCAGTATACCCAGGCCTGGGCTGTAAGGCTTTTGTCGGTGCAGGTCAGCATAGAGGTTAGGGGCATAGGGAGAAGGGACAGCAATGATCGGGCATAGTATGAGACAACCTTGCCTGGCGTGAGTCATCCTCCCATTAAATCCCAGGGCTATGACCTCATCACTTGCATTCAATATCTTTTGGCAGTACTGAATATCCCATCATCACATTCATAATATTTGAAATGTACTCTGATGTCATTCTGATGTTATTTCCCCGTCTCCTGTCACGTTACTTACAAACCTACCAGTTAAAAATGGACATGCAAGTAACTTTCCTTTCACCGCCCCACAGCACGAGTTTCTGCAACGTGAGCGTCCAGACTCTGTGCTGATGGACCTCATTCAGAGAACCAAGGATGCCGTACGAGAGCTGGATAACCTGCAGTACCGAAAGATGAAGAAGATCCTCCTTCAGGAGGCCCACAATGGGCCCACTTCAGAAGCCCAGGATGCAGACGAGGTGTGTGGACGTTTGCTGGCTAGCATCCAAACTTGAGCGACAAGAACAGGCTTCATGTGGGCACACAAATGAATTTGCCACTTTAAAAGAGCTTTCCTCAGTAACTCTAAATGCCTTGTTTGTATGCATGTCTGTCTGCGTCTCCTGTGTCTTTCGTTCTTCCTCTTGTTCCCTCGCACGCCGTCTTTCTCTGCGCCACTCTTTCGGCTTTGTCTTCAGGACCTGGAGCCTGGTGGAGGTCGGACAGGAACGGTGAATAGCGTTGGCAGTAATCAGTCCATCCCCAGCATGTCTATCAGCGCTAGCTCCCAGAGCAGCTCTGTCAACAGCCTGAATGAAGCAGCCCAGGACAGCCGCAGTGAGCTGGACCTAATGGAAGGAGATCACACAGTCATGTCCAACAGCTCAGTCATACACCTCAAACCGGTAGGTGAAACGACTCGGACACATGCTAACAATTTAAAGGTGGATTCTTCTGATCTCAGTTTATAATAAAGCCTCACATGGCTTTGCTGGGAGCTTGGGCTCAAGTTACGTCACTTCACTCTCTCAGACCATGCATACATGTCAATGCTCCAAGTGTCTTGAATGTGCTCTTTCCACGGTTACACTGTGTAGTGTATCTTCTCAATTATTCTGTTGTCTTACCCCCCTCCAGGAGGAAGAAGAGAGTCTCTCTTTGGAACAAGCGGCCACCAGTGAGCCCACTGAGCCCCAGCCAACACCAGCTCAGGCCCCGAGGAAGCACTACCGCAACAGAGAGCACTTTGCCACTATACGCACAGCATCACTTGTAAGAACACATTTGCTTAATAAACCTTCCTTTGATTTGACAAAAGGACTGAAATATTATGTGTTATATGTTTAGCAAATGTTTAAAATTCCTTGGTGGAGACTTGCGAGTAGATTTGTTTACCACTCACAAGCACAAGTGTCTAATCAGATAAGTGGAATGTCCTAGTGTAACAACAACGTTCTGATAATTCTTCTTCATCGTCATATTGTAGGTGACACGTGAGATGCAAGAACACGAGCAGGACTCGGAGCTGAGGGAGCAGATGTCAGGATACAAACGCATGAGGCGGCAACATCAGAAGCACCTAATGGCCCTGGAGAACAAGCTGAAAGGGGAAATGGATGAGCACAGGCTGAGGCTGGACAAAGAGCTGGAGAGTCAGAGGAACAACTTCACCCAGGAGATGGAGAAGCTGCTTAAAAAACACCAAGCGGCCCTGGAAAAAGACGTATGTAGACAAACGAAACTAAAATATTAATTCAGAGGAAAAACGCAGTTAATAGTCTGTAGAGACAACAGCGAAATGCTCACATTATGATATTAAACTATATTCATGTTCGATTTAGCTGAAGACGTTTGCCAACGATGAGAAGAAGTTCCAGCAGCACATTCAGGTTCAGCAGAAGAAGGAGCTCAGCAGCTTCTTGGAGTCGCAAAAGCGGGAGTATAAACTACGCAAAGAGCAGCTCAAAGAGGTAACGCACATCCGCCTCAGCAGATAATAAATGCAGCCTGTTTATCAGACTAAATAAAGATAATTATAATTTAATATAAATAATAATTAGTAAATTTACAATATCCAGTCCTGCACAAAAGTCCTGAGTCACCCCTCATTTCTTTATATTTTGCTTCCACTGAGCCAGACTTGTAATTTATCAATGTGGTCTGACTCAGTGGTTCTGCAGATTTTCAGTTTTTCTTTGGACATTGGCTGCTTTTTCATTCAATGTTTGTCTCAGTTTTATTGAGTTATTAGCTCACCATCTACTAATTTACAAGTGCTTTTTAAATGACTGTAACTCCGTTTGTGCAAGAGACATAATTGTAATGGGTTTGAAGAGAAGAGAAGACGAGCTTTACGAGGAGATTGCTGCCGTATCTCATAAAGCATTCACAGGGTACTGCTGTCTGAACAAAATCAGCTCTGCCTAGATTTTACCATGTGCGCTTCACATTACCATGACTCCTCCACCATTTTAGGCAAGAGAGGAAATTCAAATGGTTCCTGAAAATTGAGAATTAGTTCGTAATTTTCCAGCCTAAAGTCCATGTGGCCCGGATGATTAAGACATGAGTACAGTGGATCTCACCCCCGTTTCCCATTTTGCTAGCAGGGTAAAAACAAAAACACATTTCACTTCAGTCGAGAACTCAAATATTTTTAATTTATTATCATCCAAGACAAAGACCGGAAACACGCTTCATTTATTTTTGCTTGAAGGTGGGTTTAAATAGTTATTTGTGAGATGTGAATTTTGACCGGCGCAGGTTAAGGAATGCAGGGCTTCAAACGCTTTTGTGTCAAACTGAATCCCTGCATATTTTAAAAAAAAAAAAAAAAAAAGCTAAACGACACCTGTGTGGCAGGAGCTGAGTGAGAACCAGTCAACACCCAAAAAAGAGAAGCAGGAGTGGCTGTCCAAGCAGAAAGAGAACATCCAACACTTCCAGGTGAGGATCGCTCAATATGTACCCTTCAAAGAACAAGTGAGATTTTTACTCGTCTGCCCCACAAAGCTTTATTTGCCGAGTCTCTTTGATTTATTTTATTATTATAATTTTTTTGGCAGTATGAGTTCTATGGTTATTTATTACAAAACCATAATGTTTATTTCCAGGCTGAGGAGGAGGCTAACCTGCTGAGGAGACAGAGGCAGTATCTGGAGCTGGAGTGTAGGCGGTTCAAACGCAGGATCCTCATCGCCAGACACAATGTGGAGCAGGACCTGGCCAGAGAGGTGTGGAGAGAAACGGGAGAAACATATACCCAGCAGCACACAGTCTCACTTTAGATCAGTTTTATGATACGTATTTGAGTTTTTGTTTGTTTGTTTAGGAGCTGAACAAACGTCAAACGCAGAAGGATCTGGAGCATGCAATGCTGCTGAGGCATCACGAGTCCATGCAGGAGCTGGAGTTCAGGCATCTGGCAACAATCCAGAAGGCCCGGGCAGAGCTGATACGCACCCAGCACCAGACAGAGCTCACTAACCAGCTGGAGTACAATAAGAGGAGGGAGAGGGAGCTGAGGCGCAAGCATGTCATGGAGGTCCGGCAGCAGCCCAAAAGCCTGAAGGTACACAGAAAGATGGAGACTGTTTCTTTTTCCTTTAACAAATAATTTACTACCAACACTTAACTGGAATTAATCTCATCTCATTCAACTTTTATTTTTCCCCTTTAGTCTAAGGAGCTTCAGATTAAGAAGCAGTTTCAGGAGACCTGCAAAACGCAGACTCGGCAGTACAAGGCCCTCAGGAACCATCTGCTCGAGACAACACCCAAGTCCGACCACAAGGCTGTCCTAAAGAGGCTGAAGGAGGAGCAGACTAGGAAGCTGGCCATCCTCGCCGAGCAGTATGACCACTCCATCAATGAAATGCTCTCCACACAGGCTGTAAGTTTCATAAAGGATGAAACAACAACATTTATCAAACATAAGTCATTTCTGAGCAACATAGTGAAAATGTATCTATAGATTATTCAAAGCTAATTTGTTTAATATATTTGTGAAGGGCATCTTTAATGTTTTCTTAATGCATAACAGCCACAGAAGAACCCGTTTATGTAGGTCTGTTTCTTTGCTCCCTCCCTTAGCTGCGGTTGGATGAAGCTCAGGAGGCGGAGTGTCAGGTGCTGAGGATGCAGTTGCAGCAGGAGCTTGAGCTGCTCAATGCTTACCAGAGCAAAATCAAGATGCAGACAGACGCACAGCACGACAAGGAGAGAAGGGAGCTGGAGCAGAGGGTGTCTCTGCGGCGGGCTCTGCTGGAGCAGAAAGTAAGAATAGCCTTTGTCTAATGTCGGGATGTGGCTGAGTGCATGTTGGGAAGTGACAGGACTGCGGTTACCTCTGCATTTATATGTACCAATTCTCTGTAGGTGTTGCACATACAGTTTGTGTTTTATCTTTAGTACGCTGGGATTGTTCATACGTTTGGCCAGTAATACAAACAATGTAGTTGCCTGTTTTTTCTCCGGTGTCACATTGTGTTTATGTCCCCAGATCGAGGAGGAAATGCTTTCCCTGCAAAACGAGCGTCTGGAGCGAATCCGCTCACTGCTGGAGCGCCAGGCCCGAGAGATCGAGGCTTTTGACTCGGAGTCCATGCGACTGGGCTTCAGCAACATGGTGCTCACTAACCTGGCTCCCGATTCTCAGGGAGGCTGGGGAGGAGGAGGAGGAGGAGGCCAGGGGGCTCAGGGGGGAGGCCACTGGCCGGGAGGAGGTGGAGGAAGCAGTCACCATAGTCATCACCAGGGGGGCTCCAGCTCACAGCAGTCCTGGGGTCACCCCATGCTGGCTGGGGGCCCACCACCCTGGAGCCTCCACCACCCTGGTGGGGGTAGTCAGAGGGGTAGCCAAGGAGGTGCGGGAGGGGTGAGGAACAGCCCGCAGGCTATGAGGAGGACGTCATCAGGGGGGAGGAGTGAACAGGGCATGAGCAGGAGCGCCAGCATCACCTCTCAGATCTCCAATGGATCCCACCTGTCATACACCTAAAATACACACGCACACACAAATTGTCTTAAAGCTAATATCTCGCTCCGAGATAACTGTACACACACGCATCACGCACATACCACAGTACATCTCGCACTGCACAGTACTGAGGCTGGGTTTACCTGAGCCCAGTCGCTCTCCTGTCACCACTGCTCTACATCAGTGTACTGCTAGCAGCAGTCTGTGGAAACCCAGAAGACTTGAGACTAATAAGATACCCGAGGGCCATTTACAGTAGTGCAATAGTAGTTTTCTTGTTGTTTTTTTGTTTTTTTTACTGCAGCATACACTGCTGTGTGTGTTTGTTACTGCCGTATCAGTCTCTGTTGCCACAATCCCAAACTAGTGTGTTAATTTTCTATTGAGAGTGGTTTGTTTGCCATCTTCTGTTTCGCAGTATTGTTTTAAACCCAAGTGGGACCGATTGTGCACAAAGCTGCTGAGCTTGTCCTTCAAACCAGATTTAAACTGATGAAAAGTTAAATTAGATTATTTATGTGTAGTTGGGGGAAGACTAGAGAACGGAAGGACTGTTTCAAGCGACGCTTGACGCAGCTGAGGAAGTTAATGGACCGAGAAAGAGAGCGAAGGTCGTTGTAAGTGAATAGCTGTGGGTGTTGCTGACTGTTTAGCTGCAGTGCAGGGGGACAGTTGTGGTGACAGTATTAATTCCAGCTCCAAAGCTAATCCAGCTGACTTGACGTGAGAAGTTTCAGCGAGATCAGCAGCCCAGCCCAGCTGCCAAAGGTAAAGGTGCAGAGTTGGATTTGTCGTTATAGCTACTCATGCCAACAATACTGTGGTGTAGTGAAACACATTGTGCCGGAGAAAGGCAGTTCAGTGGACATTAATGCCACGTGGCCAAGGGAGCCACTTGTCCTTCGTGTTCAGCTCCGTTATCTCAGCTCTTGGGTTTCCACAGGCCTCTGGCCTTCACTCACACCTGCCCAGTGGAAGGCCAGTCTGAAGGGCACTTGGATCCTTATTAGTCTGCAGGCCCTATGACAGAGATGGGTTTTCAGCAGCACCTAACCTCAACTTTGAACAGTTTCAAAACTGGTGTTCACTCATCACTTGTTTGCAATACAATTTCAATCTGATTTGGCACCATTTTAGTGATGCACTATGCAGTTAGAAACAACAAGAAAAGAGGAAAAAAAATGACACAAGCCTTTTGGCCTACCTCAAGAACACTCAAGTTAGAGCCTTGAATGTCTTGATTTGCACTTTGGCGTAGGCTTTCACCCACTCTTAATTGTTAATCGGACACATTTACACAAACATGTAGTGGCTATTCATTTTATTCGCCCAGGCAAACATTACGTAAGCCTGGTTTATAAATGCATGTGCGTTGAAAATAGCACACTTAGCCTTTGTGAGCTGAGTTGGATGTAAATTGGCAACACAGTCAGCAGCAGCAGGCAAATTTATTAATGTATAAAAACGTCCGTGAAGCTTTGGGAAGTATTATTATTCACAGTTGCCCGAAATGCCTTTTTGTTATTTCTTTGTTATTTTCTTTCTTTCTTTATTTTTAAACCTTATAAGACCCTACAGTGAAAACAAATGAACACAGAGTGAGGAGGAGCTTCACTAGCCCTCAGCTTGGTTGGTGACTGCTGAACGTTTTTGAAGAGTGGATGGGTGGTGATGCTGGGATCTCCGCTGCCATGCCCCTGCAACCTTCCCCGGTCTGACACCCCGCTCTGTCTCACCCCTGATGACCACAATGTCACATTCTGACCACCGATCTTGTCCCCCAGCATCCCTCCGCCTACGTTTCCTCCCCTCTGGAGCCTCCTTTTTGTTTTGGTTTTTTTGGTCTTCGCTCCTTCGCTCCCCTCCTGGATCTTTGTGGAAAGAGCTCTCTCAAGTAAAACAAAAGAAGAAAGAAATATATATAAATGTTATAAATCTATAAAGAAGGATTATAGAGATGTAAAGCTAAAGGTGGAAAGTGTTATTGTGAAACAGAGTTTATGCATTATATGTTGCTGCAGAGGTGGAATGTACAGGAAAAGCGTGTTAATATTGTATATTTTGAATCTGAACATGTGGAGATCGAATCGACAAATCAGAGACGAGTTAACTTGCGATGCAGGCACAGCGGTGCGTGGCTTTAGAGCGGCGGCAGTTGAACGATGGATCGATTCGCGGCTGCTGAGTTTTTCACTGTCTTATTTGCAGCTGCGAGTTCTCGAACTTGTTACAGATATGCTGTTGTGAATGATAACAACACAACTGTAGGTCAGATTGCCTTGAGTAAACGGCAACACTTTGTTTTGTAGTGTATGAGGATGATTTTGCACATAATTTGAAAACTAGTTAGGTGGAGCCTTTGCTCGAGCACTGGCTATGTGTTACTGACATTGTACCCCATAGTGAAGACTCAGCCTCTCTGCTTCATATCTTGGTGGTTTTTAAAGGACTTGGAGCTAAAGTAAAGGTTATAACATGAGGGGGGAAAAGTCTTTTTAAAGATTTATTTAAGGAAAAAAAAGAAGTGTTAAAATCTGAAATGGCTAAAATTGTTTCCAGATTCTTGCTGTAGACAGTAAACATTTTTGTCTTGTAGGGTCCACTGACCTTACATTTTCTGATCTGTGCACCAAGAGCCCTGTTTGTTTATGGTTCGACACAAACCATTTTCACACTGCACTTAATGATTTGCCTTTGGTGTGGGGGGGAGTACCAACCTGTAGTCAATAGTTTGAATCTCTTTTTTGGCTCAGAAACAAAGCGCCTGTATGCCATTGTACCAACTTTCCCCCCAGCTCTTTAGTGTTTTTATGCCAGAAGGGGTGTTTTTAATTTCCAGATGATGTCTGCAGAGGGCCAAACGAGCGGTGGACTTTTAGACCTTCTCTTGTGTTTACTAGAACTCCCAGGTGTTTTGCGAGGCAGTCTACCTTTAGACCTCGGTCACTCTGAACTGGATCAGTTGCACTGATTGCACAAGTGACTGACCAGATTAAAGAGTCTACTGTGATCCACCCCCCCAACTCTCAGTGTTTGGGTTGGGGGAGGAGGTGACTGCTATTGCTGAAAGTAGGTGGGAGGCAGGCTTATGTCTCTGTACAGTCTGTTTTATCAGTATTCCTTTTATCTCCTGTCATTTGGTGGATCTTGCTGTTTTATTCTCCCTGGTCCAGAGATCTGTATTAAACTGTATTAAATGTATAGATTGTGCAGAAAGCTGAATGTTGCATAGCAGAAGAGAAAAGATATTCCTTACAGATGACAAAGTAAAATGTATAAATGAAACTCAAAGGCAAAGTTTAGGGGATAAATGTAATATTTTGTTTGTAATTACTATTTTTTGTTGGAAGAGGGCTACTGGATAAAGAATCATCTGTAATAAAATAATTTTAATATTTATTTGTCCTGTGGTGTCTTGTATGAAATAGGAAATACAGTCATGTATGGATATGAAATGGAAAAAGTGTAACTGTTTCATTTTAAGATCTCCGGAGACCCCGGTAGAGAATTTTATTCCGCTTAATGTTTCTTCCTGTTAAAAGGGAGTTTTTCCTTCCCACTGTCGTGCTTGCTCATAGTGGGTGGTCTGATTGTGGGGTTCTCTCTGTAGTTCTGTAGGGTCTTTACCTTACAATATAAAACGCATTAAGGTGACTGTTGTTGTGATTTGGCACCATATAAATGAAATGGGATTGTTTATAATTTGGATGTTTTTTGCAAAAATAGGCATTTGTACTATTGTACCAAAGGAGGTTCAAGGAGTTTTGCACCAACAACCACCTCCATTGTGCAGCACAAGCTTTTGTACAGTTTGGATGAGTTTTACTATATTTAAAAAAAAATCATTTAACAATTTGTTGCCACAAATAAATAGAAATCATTTCAGTGGGCAGACTGTGAGAGAAGCAGGAAAAACTGATTAATAATTCCCCTTTAACATGTTCGGAAGCCCGTGGTTTCACTCTCCAGTCATCATTTTACCAACAAATCGTAGGAAAAGTTGACGTTTTGCAAACGAAGTCATCTTACAAAAAGCCAGGAGCAGTATGGTTTTGATTTGTAGATACTTTCGAGTAGTGCCACCGACCTGTAGCGCAGAAAATCATCAGGGTTTGGAGAAGAGCAGAAACATTTCTAGCACTAGGAGCACAAACGCACACTTCTGTAAAGCAGCTGAGATTCCTGAGTGTTCTCAAAGTAAGTGGATAAGAATTACAGTTCAGATTTATAAGCCAGAGGAATACGGAGCCTCTTTCGAGAGAATTTTGTTACTTGGTCACAGTAACTGCAATAACTGTGGTGATTTTCACTACTGCTTAAGTTAAACAGGTAGAAGAAATTGATGACAAATTACTCACCTGAAAATGATCACTGATTGGTTGATTAACCCCCACCACCCAACTGATAGATACTAAAGATATTTGTGTCTTTCAGACAAATGGTCCAAAAGTAATAATAAGATCCTACATGTACCTTAAGCCCATCTACACCAGTCTGTTCATGGACGTAAAGCACAGGAGACACAAACATATATTTTGAGGCAGTTATGTGTTTGCAGCTTACTTGCCCCCTTAAGGTCGGAGTTAATGGGTCAATAGTAAGAAAGAGACTGGGTGAAAGACTCATCTCCCATTCTCCAAAAACATGTCAGTAATCCCCCAAGACTGAGTTAAACCTTTAGACTTTTTGGAAGGTTTGTGACCAGTTAGATCTGGTGCAAAAACCTGTGACAGCATTTCACAAAAAGAGCATACCAGCAGTCAAACAGGGCCGAATAGGTTTAGATAATTTGTTTTCTGCCTTTAATAAATGAAATCATGATTTAAAAATAACATAAAGGTCTTTTATTTGAAGACCAGTGTGTTTTGAAAAAATGTCAATAGGCATTAGTCAGCTAATGTCATTAGTTATGCATTTTTTTTCTTGGTTAAAAATAAGTTTTCTTTTGTCTGCTTGTATTTGAAAGACTTGTTTTTTATCTTCTCAATACCACAATTGGGAAGAATCCATCCTCTCCCCTTCAGCGTGTGTAGGACCTCTTCCAGGTGAAATTCCCTTCTTGTGCATCCATGGCGCATTGATCAGCAGCCTGTGGTCTTGGTCTTCTCATCTCTGTGGCTTTTCTCCTACGAGCAGGAGCCATGCTCCAGCCCCTCAGCCTAGCCTGACTATTTTCTTCCATTAGAGCACTCCAACTCACCCTGTTCCTCTCATCCCCACGCAGGAATTCAGCTACGACCCTAAAGTACTCCAGAATTGAGATATGACTCCACATTTCTCCCCCCTGCTCCTCCAGAGCAAATCCACAATGCCCTCCCCTGTCTGTCAACATCAGAAAGAAATACGGATTGCTCATAAAAAGGGGAAGGGGCAAAGTGGAGGCAGGCGGGAGGAGAGGGTCATCACTGCTGCGTACACAGAGCACAGGGACCGCCACCTCATCTGCATCTCTCAGTGGCTCGTTTCTCTCCCAGTAGCTTTCCCAGTCCTTGGCTGGGTATGCCCTCTCATCCAGCGCCCAGGCTGCTGAAGATGCCAGGCCCCACTGGGAGTGAAATCTTGAGCTCAGTCCAGAATTTAAAGGGCTTAATTGAGGCTGAGCTGGGGAGCAGAAAAGTGCTTCCTCAAAGTCCCTGAGGGACGAAGAGCTGAGGGCCCGATCCACATCCCGGACGCCTCTGAAGGAACTCGCATATCTTATAAAGAAAACCAACAAAAGAAAGATATCATATCCATGCTTCATTTATGTCTGTGATATAACACTTTTACTGTTCTCACCTTCTGAGCTGCTGTTTTCGGTGAAACAGTGCCCCCCAGCGGTAAATAGGAGGCATAGGCGTTTCAAACCACAGTTGGCCGAGAAGCACAGGTGAGATTGCTGCTGCTGCTGTCAGGTACGTGCTCGATCCACACTCCCCCAAATATGAAAGAAGAACCCCTGAGCCTGACCCCTCACTCACTGCAAAAAGCACAGAGGACGGGTGGCGGCTGTGGACATAAGCCACCGCCTGATCACGGAAGACATGAAAGATAGTGACACTGTGAGATTTTTTTTTTTTTTTTTTTTACATTTTTTAAACCCAATTTTTCTATTTTGTTTTTAGTTCTTCCTCTTTATTATTTTTATTTATATCTTTTGAAACCCACAGACGATTCTGTTGGTATTCCTTAGTGTGTGCACCTTGGACACTGTAGTGACACCAGAGGGACAGAGCTGCAGGTGCACCTGACGTGCATAACCTTTGAACCATATGACCACTGGCTGAAAATGAGCTACTGTTGGAATTTTTGATTTTAAAAAATTAATAACTAAATATTTGCACACCTACACCAAAAAATAGGGCAGGTGCTGGGCCATAAAAGAGTCAGAGCAATAAATATGCTAATTTAGTAGCAGTGTGCCAGCTGTTGGTATTTTTCACATACACAGTTGAATTTTTTTTGCTCACATTTCTTAAATGTTCATCATTCTGCATTTTCTAAAAAGTTTTCTAGATCATTTTTTTCAATCTGCATCAGGCAGATGATCTTCAGAGAAAATATTGCAAAAAACCAACAAAAAACTCCCAAAAACAAAAAAACAAAAAAGTTTCAACTGTAACTAAAAAAAAGTTGAAATGCTTTGTAAAATTCACAAAAGCAAAAAAAGTTTGCAAATCTCATGAATGCACGTTTTCTCAGAAGGTCATACAAAAACATATGAAATGTTTAAACTGAGAAAATGTGGCTGAAGCAAAAACTTGTGTGTGGGAGACTTTCAGTTGGCCTTGAAATGACTCCAATCGTCAAGTGACTCAGCTGACTTGTTAATCACTGAAGGTGAGGCCACTCAGGTAGTTTAACTCTTATGTGGCCTTGCCTCTGGGGTGGACAAGGTTCAGCCTGTGTTCCTAAAAGCTACAGGGCTGAGCACTCCTGAGCTTCCCTGTGAAGGCTTACACCAGGGAGCCAGTGAGCAGAGTACATCCAGTAGTTGAACCTGTGATTCAGAAGGAACAATCCATCTCTCACCTCTCGATTCTACTTTTTGCACATTATGTGGTTCTGTTTCAGCAGGTGGTGACCTCCAGCTCGCACCAGAGTGGAACTAAAAGAATGAGATTGTGGATAGAAACAGCAGAAATGGGCTTTCTCTGACAGATGGCTGGGCGCAGCCTTAGCGATAGGGTCAGAAGTTCAGTCATTTGGGAAGGGCTCAGAGTGGAGATGCTACTCCTCCACATCAAAAGGTGCCAGCTGAGTTTGTTTGGGCATCTAGGATACTTCTTGGATGAGGCTTTCTGGGCCTATCCTACCTGGAGATAGCCCTGGGGTAGATACACTACATACTGAGGAGTTTATGTCTCTCGGCTTGCCTGGGAATGCCTCAGTGTTCCCAGGTGTTGAAAATGAGCTAACATCAGTTTTTAATTGATGCATTTTCTCAGTTTAAACATTTGATGTGTCCAATTGTCTATTGTGAGTAAAATATGGATTTATGAGATTTGCAAATCGTCACACTCAGATTTTACTTACATATTACACACTTATTCGAATTGAAATTTTCAAATGCATCCATACCTCAAACACAAACAAGCAAAACCAAAAGCAAGCACAAATGTCCTCACAACCAACACAACGGATCTTTTTTTCGTTCTTCTTTTGCTTTCTTTTCTTTCCTTTCGTTTTTATGAATGGCACAAAAATGATGTCAGACAACCAAGCCGTGCAAAACAAACCAGTTGAACAACCGAATGCATTGTTCTAAGTGAAAGTATATCTCAGCCAGACTGCTTCACGTATTAAAACATGTATTCTTACTGGTCCTGGCTGTCATGCCTTTAACACGATCAGATCAAGTGCCTATGGAAACCGTGCCGTAGCCCTTCAAAGGTATTTAGACCTACAGTTTTGTTTTTTGCTGTTTCCTATCCTGTCTGGCAGCTTTTGCAGTCTCAGTTATGATCTGAATGCACTGCTATGCCAAACCCATTTTGCTTTTTATAAATTCTCTATACGGTCCCCTTGTTTAGGAGAAAATATGGAAAGATGTAATAAAAAAGTACAAATAGTAATGCACAATATATGTCCAACTGCCGCACCTGTAAGAAAAATAAACATACAGCACTTGGACCACAAGAAGTAGAAACAACCCACACGTACGTAAATCAACGAGCTTCTTGTGGTGTGTGTGTCTGTGTGTGTGTGTCACGAAATGTTCTTGAAAATGACCAACATTTTTAACTCAGTGTCACTTTCAGATCTGCATAACTTTATTTTGTGATACCTAATAATTTTTAAAAAACGTTTCCGAAACAAGGAAATCTTTCCTGGAAACTAACGGAAAGTAAACCGAATTAACAAACAGACAAAAAGCTAAAATACCTTATCAACACTGAGCTGAATGAAACAAACAATCATTTCCATTTAAAGAGTTAAAATTTTAATCATGTCTTAGACAGAAGGTGTGGATTTTCTTTGTCCAACAGTTTCTGTTTGATGATGAAATTGTCTTTCTTTACCTGCTCGAGATCAGCTGGGTCTCCAAACTCGGTTACTCGTGCTGTGGTCAGCGGGCACCCCTCTGTGCCCCGAGGGTGAAAGACCACCACATAAAAGCCCTGACACAGAGCCTGTTGGCACAGCATCTTTAAGTGGGGGGTCATCCCTCCCCAGTATTGAGGGATGAGGAGGAGGACAGGGGGTGCTGAGGTGAAGCAGCCCGGTACCCTCACCCCTGACTGGTGCTCCTTCCTCACATCCCACTTCTTTCTTGTGGCAGCCTCACCCATCTTTGTTCCTACAGCCCAGTCCACAGCTATGATTCCCCCATCTTTCAGTAGCAGGTTGTCTCTAGTGAACTGCAACGCCTCTCCATGTTGGCCCCACAGCAGGCTGGACAGTGTCTGGAGGTGGGGGTCTCCCCTCGGCCAGGTGGCCAGTCTCGGCTTGGCCAGAGAGCCACAGTGCCGGAGCAGATATTTAGCCAGCGCGGTGGGTTTGCATATGAGTCTGGATTCATCTGAGATCTGACCTGACCCTGACAAAATATTAGTCCCTGCTGATTTGACCTCTTCAGCCCTTGCACTGGTGTTCTTGTGAAGTGGCAGCCCCAGGATCAGGCAAATAATAACCCAGAGTCTCCAGCTTAAAGCCCTGACTGCCAGCCCTGTCCAACAATGCACTCTGGGCAAGCGGAGAGTTAGAGACAGCAGCAAAAGTAGCACGGATGGGAACAAAAAGAGGAAATAATCCCCTACAAATGATGCCATTTGTAAATGCAAAATGATGTATTTTAATCCAGTGTTTTCTTTGAATATCTTGACTTTTATTTCTTCAAAAACAGTTAACGGCCATCTTTCTTGTTTCTCCAGGAACCTGAAAATCCAGCCTGACACGCAATCTGTTGCTCTGTATCGTCGTCTCCTTTTTCCAATTCAGAGAGATTCAAGAGAAGTTTTCAAAGATTGCCAAAGAGAGAGAAAAAAGAGGGCAAATGTTAGTTGTTCTGCACTTGCTGCCCCTGCTTTCTCCTCCCTCCATAAATCATTTACTACCAGCTCACATAAAAATCAAGCAAACAGAAGCCACATAAATCTGAGCCATTAAACCTTAAATGATCATAGTCTTGGACCTTATTCTGTTCCTGGAATCATTTCGACTCGGTTTTTAACAACGGCTTAAATGCAAATATCAGTATATTTTTGCACTGAAGAACGGTCACTGTAAAATTTCATTCAACAGTTTTATTCTCATTAAAAATCTGTAAAGAAGTTTTAAAGTAATGTTTTATTTTCGCTCACAGTTTGATTTTGGAGGAAGATTTATATTCTTTAATCAAAGATGAATGCTTGTTAGTGTTGGTTTATAATCACGGAAGATGAAATATAACTATTTTTTATTACCTGCAAAAATTGTATTTTCAGTGACTCTTACGGTTCAAAGTGTGTAATAATTACCATTAGTATGCAGTACATTACTGGTAATTTGACTGTGACATTTTTTTAAAAAGTATACACAACTGAGGACTGACAGGTAGGACTGGTTGGGGTAGTGTACTCCTCCCCTCTAGGAAAGATAAACATATGATAACCAGTAAAATGTTAAATTTATTGATTACAAGCAAAAATACTGAAATCCTCCTGAACCACTTTAGAGGCTCCTAATAAGGATTTCATCCTGAGTCATTCATCACCTCATGACACACAAGTCATTCTTCAATAAGAACAGAACAGAAAAGTGATGAATCCAAATGAGCTTTTACAGAAAACATCAGAATAAGAAAGACAAATATGTAAAATCATAAAACATCATTGCAAAATGTAATAATAATATTTTTATTATAATATACACAAATTAAATAAATGTATATGCCACAAATAAGGTTACAGAATTATGAAGACAGGAATCTTTTCAGCATGGGAATTATCCCAACACACTGCCTATTTTTATTTAAATCTAAATAGAAAAACACACAGTGGAATCAGTCATGGATCGGCCTCCCTGGAGCCTGGGCCTGAACATTTGTGGGATCATCTTGACGGAGAACAAAACAGTAGGCAAGCAAACATCCAAAGACGAGCTCTGAATGTCCTTCAAGAAGCCTGGAGAACTATTCCTGAAGACTACCTACTACTATTTCCAATTTTCCTGACAAAATATGAAGAAATGAGGGGTGTCTCAAGTGTTCTGTCTCCACATGGTGTACTTTTGTGTGTGAATGCCAGCCTACTTACATAACAAAAGTAAATAATAATACAGTAGCTGCTGATAAAAATCATAGATTAAAATTCATGCCTGCAGAACTAAAATGTACTGCCTTCACTAAAAGTCTCACCCTCCACATTATGTGTTAATGTAAGCTTGACCGCATTTTCATGATGTTCAGCTTCTCGCTCGGCGCAGTGCTAAAATGAAAGTATGCACGTTGGTATTTCTACAAATAATAACGCGCCCCTGCAATGAACCTCCTAAGGGCACAGTGGCAGTGGAGCGAGTCAGGGCAGATGTAAATGTATCCAAACTAAGACAAATACACTCCATGCATTTGAATATATTTTACTCTATTATATTTTTACCTTTCAGTCTGTTCAAGCCAGTTAAAGTGTAAAAGGGTAAATTTAAGACTCCATATTTCTCATTTTTTTCAAAATGAATGGAAACGGAAATTTCTTAGAGTTAATATACTATATTATATAATAACAGTTTAGTTTAACAGTAATAAACTTGAAGTCTAAAGTTTAAAGCGCACATATTTCTGATTCAATTGTGTTATAGTGTATATTAAAGCTAAACGCATAATAATCTTACTGACTGATCATGACAAAGGTTAGACAGGTAGAGCGAGTCCTTCTAACCCCGCCCTGGCAATTAGGAAACATAAAAGCAGGTGCTGACAACATAACTTTCCAGTTCACAGGACAGCAACAAGGTCAGTAATCCTTTAACTCATTGTTGGCGAAACATCTGAAAGATAGAGGCTTGATTTTAGTAGCTGTTGTAGCAGCATAAAAATGTGGTAGACGTATTTCTGAGATGGTGTTGTTATTATTGATTTATTATAACATTTTAGAATAATTTGGCATTTTTGAGTGTTTGAGTCAGAGTTTAACTATTTGAATTACTGCTTTAATTTCAAAATTTATATAGAATTGAATTTAAAGAGAATTCAATAAAAATAGTTTATTGCCAGAATAGTATGTTGAGAACTTAACGCTTTAACTAAAATAATTGCCAGAAAGTTCTCATTTGTGTTTAGACAACCTCTGACAATTAAAAAAAAAATTCTTATCATACACGTCTTCCGAGGAGGAAGCAGAGTCTGGGGATGAGGGGAATGACCCGTCAATTTCCGGAGGCGAGGTCACTGAGGCAGTTAAACAACTCCTTGGTGGCAGAGCCCCTGGTGTTGATGAGGTCCGCCCCGAGTTCCTGAAGGCTCTGGACGTTGTAGGGCTGTCCTGGTTGACACGCCTCTACAATGTTGCGTGGAGATCGGGGGCAGTACCCTTGGACTGGCAGACCGGGGTGGTGGTCCCCATCTTTAAGAAGGGGGACCGGAGGGTGTGTTCCAACTACAGGGGGATCACACTCCTCAGCCTCCCTGGGAAAGTCTATGCCAGGGTGCTGGAAAGGAGAGTTCGTCCGCTAGTCGAACCTCGGATACAGGAGGAACAATGCGGTTTTCGTCCTGGTCGCGGAACACTGGACCAGCTCTTTATCCTCTCGAGGATAGTTGAGGGTGCATGGGAGTTTGGCCAACCAGTCTACATGTGTTTTGTGGACTTGGAGAAGGCATTCGACCGTGTCCCTCGGGGTGTCCTGTGGGAGGTGTTGCGGGAATATGGGGTGTCTGGCCCATTGCTACGGGCCATTCGATCCCTATACAACCGTTGCAAGAGCTTGGTTCGCATTGCCGGCAATAAGTCGGACTCGTTCCCGGTGGGTGATGGGCTCCGCCAGGGCTGCCCTTTGTCTCCGGTTCTGTTCATAATTTTTATGGACAGGATTTCTAGGCGCAGCCAAGTGGCGGAGGGCTTTCGCTTCGGTGGCCTCAGAATCTCATCTCTGCTTTTGGCGGATGATGTGGTTCTGTTGGCTTCATCGGGTGAAGGCCTCCAGCTCGCACTGGAACAGTTCGCATGTTCCACCGGGAGGAGGCCCCGGGGCAGATCCAGGACACGCTGGAGAGATTATATCTCTTGGCTGGCCTGGGAACGCCTTGGTGTTCCACCGGATAAGCTGGAGGAGGTGGCTGGGGAGAGGGAGGTCTGGATAAAGCGGATGAAGATGGATGGACGGATGGATTCTTATCATATTTGTGAAAAATGTGATAAAAACGAACAAAAAAACGCACACTGACGATGTAGAAGTCTCAAAAACTCATGTTTTAAATATGATACACTGGGCATTAAAGGATTAAAGGATTCCTTCTTTTCTTCTTATTAAAATAGACAAGTGCTTCAGAGGATCGCTGTGACTTTGTTCTCGTTGTTGTTTAATCCTACTGTACAGTTTGAGATGTACAATTCAGCATTTATTCTAATAAATGCTCAGGTTGATGAGATTGATGGTGACAGTTGTGATTCCTAAAAATCAGCATATCTCAGAGCAGTGCCAAAAAATACTTACACTCCCAGTACTTTTAACCTGTATGCATCATACGCCTGTAATTACATGTTTATGTTGCCACTTCATGTTGTGTGACAGGTGGAGCAATGAAGTCTGTGTGGCCGTCTGCATTGTTGCTCTCGCTTCTTTGCACTGGAGCTCTGGGTTTTGACATTCTGCCAGGCAGTTCTCTGACTCACCTGGACATCACTCTGCAGGCCCTGTTTAATGTGACTGTGCAGGTGTGCCGAGCATTTGCTAAGGCTGAAGGGACAGACTTCATTTTCCCTGTAAGAACTCAAATCATTGAAGTTAAATGAACAGAAAAAAGTATTTTTAAAACAGTAATGTCAACATGATTTCCTTTGTGTGTTTAGGCACAGCCTTTCACCATACAGGGTGTTGCTACGGCCTGTGGTGCACCTCAGTCATCTAAAACTTTCGTTCGGTCCATTCTGCACATCATATACAGGAATGTGCGTGTGGACATCCGCTATGCCTTGAATGCCAGCTTCCACTTTGATGATGAGATGTTTGTTCAAGGAAAGAAAATCATCATAGAGGGAATACAGGCGGTCAAAGCAAGCAACAAGCTGGAGAATTATGAGGCAGCGAGGCAGAACCTGGGAGAAATTCTGCATCCTTTGCAGGTATTTATCATTACTTAGTGCTGTTTAAAAACAACAACAAAAAACCAAACAAAAACAGAGTAAAATAATAACCCTATTTTTTTTCATCGCTTGGAGGATTTCTACAGTCACAGCAACTGGGTAGAACTGGGAGAAAAAAGCCCCAACTCCAATCTAATCAAATCTGGCGCCAGCATTGGGAACATAGCAGGTAAAGAGATAGTATGATGAGATGCCCGTACTGACATACAGATTATACAGATAAAACTATCATTCAATCTCAGAGTAGAAAGATTTAAAAAAACAAGGCCATAATTTAAATGCTGATTTACATGTTCCCAGCTAGGAGCAGGGCGACCTGCCGCAGCTGTGACGGCAACAACTGCAGCAACAACATTTTGGAGGATATCATAGCGGAGAAGATCCTGACGTCTGGATACTTTAGTCTCACGCCTGTATTTGCATTGAAACCAAAGGGTAAGGGCTTCGCTCTTCTACAAAACCATCATTGTTTTCCCACACTCAGAAGAGGCTTCACATGTCACTGATATTCCTGAGATTTACCTAAAACCTACATACTAAAATCGATTTTAACTCTACTATTACTTGTTCTTCTAATCCCACTTCACTGCATTTGAAATTGCAGTTACAGCACTTTTTAATGGCTTTTTAACCCACATTTGTCTTTGAAGTTTTATCAGCTCATCTGGCTAAACGATCAGTGAGCTCATGCTGTGGCGATGCATGTCTCATCATTGATCCACAATTCACAAAAATTGCTCTTCCTCCTCCAGTATTGGTCATTAATTGCATGCACAATGTCCTCAAGGTCAAAGCCACATTTGTCCTTTCACTGGCACTTTAAAAAGACAAATGTGACACTTCTTGCAGTTTCGCTAAATTCTCGTCCACCTGACGTACTGACCAGTTCAAATTATTCATACTTACAGAACAGGACGGTTTATCATGAGTGAGTGAAAAAACTCATTTAAATGATGTCAGCATACTGTGAACTATACTCAGTTTATAAAGAGTCAAAGCAGTATTTAAAAATAGCTGTATTTAAATGGGCAAATACGATTGCACCATTATGATCCAATAAAATATCACCGACAGCAGCCATCACTCTTCTCTTCAGATTGTGTGAGTTTTTGAATGGAAAAAACAGACTTTAGTTATTGGTTCTTGCAGATGAGAGATAAACCAACATCCTTGTGAAATAACATAAAAAGTATCCTTTAAATAGTATTTCATTAGTACACGTTACTTAAGTTAAAATATGAAACAAAAAAGTGCCTTTAAAACCTGTCTCATCCAAAATCACAGTGTCAGTAAAACACAATCACAGTTTCTTGAGGATGATTTGAAATAAACAGCAGCCGTTCACTCTGAGATTTTCCACCCCCTCCTCTTATGGACAAAATGAATATTATTCATCCTGGCCTTCAGTTGTTGCTTTAGAGTTTATCACACTGAGTCAGAGTATTGCACATCCAACTGACCCACAGCTTACTGTATGTCCTCAAAGGATCCATGAGATAAATCAACCTAAAAACTTTTTCTAACTGCTGCAGAGACACCAAAGCAATGGTGTAAAAGTAATTCCAGTTCATGAACCAAGTCGCACATTGCATAACAACCCTTTTTTTTTTTATCATGTGTTAAATGTGAGGATCCAAAAGCAGATTCACAGGGAGGAGGAGTTACAGAGAAAACACACCATTTTACTGAGACCAGAATACAAACAAAAAACAGAAAATAAAATTAAGAACTCCAACTTACAGAACCTAAACTGGGTAATTAACACTGGTGGTGGTAGCCACAAGGGATAGGTGAACAGACACTCTGGCAAAGAAGAAGCTGAGACAGCAATAATAAATTAGTGTGTTCAGGGGGAGTGGAAACAGCTGAGACTTATTAAAGAAATGAGACTGGGGAAGAACAAAAATCATATACTAAGCAGACAGCCCAAAAGCTTACCAAGACAAAAGAGGAAGTCAACTTCAGTGAAACAAGCCCTTAAATACACAAGTTAAAAGGAAAAAGAGCTGTGTTTAAGTATTCATCATTCCTCTCTCGCAATATTTGCTGAACAGGAAAATGCAGTCATGGAGGGGCAGTTGATCAGACAAGTAAGATCGAGCCTATAGGTGGGATCAACAAAGACAAAGAGAGTTCCAGCCATGGGTATCTCCACACTCAAGCTGCAAACATTGCAATAGCTGCAACAAGTGAGCTTCTAGAGGACATTCGGGGGGCTGCTGGTGACAGACCATTCTTGCGGTACAAACGCTCTGTGTGTTTCAGTTCATTGTGGTGCAGAAGTTCATTTTATCATTTATCTCTCTCCATCTCCTTCCCCCAGGATGATGGGTCTCTTTAAAGGATCCAGTAAGGCTCTTTGTTTTGTCATCGACACCACAAGCAGCATGAAAGATGACATTGCAACAGTGAAAAATGTCACTTCCACTATAATCAACCGTGATGTGGGAACAGCCAATGAGCCCTCGCTGTACATTCTTGTACCATTTAATGATCCAGGTAGCATCTCTGGGATGCTACGAATTTCTTTTCTGAATGTTCTGAAATGTTACTGTTCTGTCCGATTCATAAGGTGACAATGGACAATAGTAGTATATATATTGACTTTGACTCGTGTCATCAAACAGGCTTCGGACCACTGACAAAGACAACAAACTCAGCAGTTTTCCAGAATGCGATTGATTCTCTTGTAGCCACCGGTGGAGGAGATCCACCGGAGATGAGTCTCTCAGGGCTTCAGGTGAAGTGATATATGTTCTGTAATTTTAAAAGCTCGATGCATGTTTGTTGTTTTACCTAAAACTATTATTCAAAGCGGTTTTCCTCACACAGCTGGCTTTAAGCGCTGCTCCATCGAATTCTGAGATCTTCCTCTTCACGGACGCAGCCGCTAAAGACAAAAACCTGAAGAGCACAGTGATCGCACTCATAGAGAGGACCCAGTCGGTGGTATGTAGTAGTAGTAGTAGTTTAAGAAGAAGAAGAATATAACACACTTATCTTAATGATGATTACATTTTTAAACGTCATTGAAACAGGGATGGGCATGTTTTTCTACAAGCAGATATATAAATAAAGTAGTGTAATGGTCGTATTTTACCTTCTTTTTTCTTTTTTTTAACTCAGTCTAATTGTCTGTAAAGGCTTTATGATTTGGTTAAGCTTGTTTTCATGCACCTTTTTTTCTTCTCAGGTCAATTTTATGATAACTGACACATCATCAGTCAACAGTCGGAAGCGGCGTGCTCCATCCAATAGGATAGCAGAAGCTGACGCTCAGCTGTACAGAGATCTGGCTCAGGCTTCAGGAGGCCAAGCTATCGAAATCACAAAGAGTCAACTTCCTCAGGCCACAGCCATCATAAAGGAGTCCTCCAACGCCTCTCTGGTAATTTCACAAACATCTCACTACTGGCTGGATTTGTCATTTCAAAGATTTCAGCTCTTTAATGTAAGTGCTTACTGTAATGTTCCAGGTGACCCTTCTTCAAGCAGCCAGGAACCCAGGAAAGGCTGAAAGCTTCACTTTTATGATTGATGACTCGGTAACAAATCCTACAGTTTACATTACTGGGGAATCCATCACTTTTACTCTCATTAGCCCCACAGGTATGCTATTCTGAAGGACTGTTTGTGGAAAAATTGAATTGAAATTTTTTATTTCAGTCAACTTGTTGTTGTTGTTGACTGAAATAAAAAAAAATACTCTTCATTATTTGCATGAGTTTTTACTATTCGTCGGTCATGACGTCATTTCTGAGCCTGCCCAACAAAGCAGTGGCAGTCTATACTGTCCCCTACATTCTGTTTCCACAGTAGTCAAATTCAGAATTTGCCTGATTTTTGAACAAAACGGCATTTATCATGGTGATAAATGCTGTTTTGTTACATAAATATTGATAAAGATGTTTAAAACTACTAAATGCAGTAACCCTATTTTTTGATGTTAAAAAAATTATCATTTAATAATAAATTCCTAAAAATAGTCTGTTTTCTATCTGTGTTCTAACAGGTGAATCTCAGGATAGCAGTGACACAATGGGGTCACTGATCATTACATCCCAGTCTGTGGGAAACTTCTGGTCCCTGCAGCTAAAAAAACAAACTGGAAAATGGGAAATGAGAATGGTGTCAAGTAACGCCTACACTCTGAAGGTCATAGGTGAGACTGTCAGTCGATACTTTTGTTTCTTATCCCTGGGGCCTTGAGGTATATGTTTGAATGAACTAATAAGCTGTCAGAATGGATGTACTAAATTACCATTACAACAAAGTTTAAAAAAAAAAACGAATAGAGTTTGCATCTATTTGATGTCTGGCGTTGTAGATAGGAAAGTAGAAAGGTAGGGGGATAACATGCAAGCAGTTTTAGATGGGTCTAAAACCAAACACTTGCATCATCTTCTGTATCATAAGTAACTGGCTCCACTGGGTGAGCTATGACAACACCTAAAAGGATCTCTTAAAATATGATTGGCATGTCCTGTCCTGTCTGAGCCAAGTTCAGTTCAGTTACCTCTCACCTGAGTGGAAACGTTGTTAAAAGTGAACGTTTCTCCCTTTGTTTCCAAACTATAATTGCACTGTTATTAGTGTTCACATCCTGTAGCTGTGTTTTGTGTAAAAACATGAATTTATTTTGTTATTTGACTAATAATGCTATATCCTAGGAGATGGTGAACATTTCTAGCACACTTGCTATGATGCTAGCACATGTACAGGGAATGCTCACAGTAACAATACAGGTTAGACATACCTGCATTATTACAGTTAGCATGTCAGTAACATGGCATCTTCATGTATCTCATATTTTGTTAATGAATGAAAGGAAAAAAATCTAAAATACTTAGATTTTATCAGCCAGAGTAGAGCAATGCAGAGAATCTATTGTATGTATATTTGAACAACAGAAAACCAGAAATGGTTTTGCTGTTGATTCACTAGAACTAAGCCAATTCTATTATTTAAAAAGTTCTTTAAGGGCTTTTTGATTTCACATAAAACAAAGTACTGGCAATGACAATGAAATTCCAGTGGTCCATGTGTTGTATAGGTCAAAAGATTACACTTTTACAGTATGAAAACTGCTACATTCAAGCACAGACATTCGCCTGGTGCTAATTTCCATCCATGTATATGGATGAAGACTCCTTTACCAGTGGTTCAAACCTAGAACCGTCTGCTATGAGGTGGCCACAGTACCATCGTGCTGCCCGGCTGTTATATAAGCTAACTTAAGATACTAATCTAACTACACTATCAAGCTTTAAATTTAGCATGTTCGTGTTCTGCTGTAATTAGTTTATTCTATGCTAAATTAATATTGTTTTGCCAGTTGATGTATAAAAATAAGTAATTCAGAAAAAATATTAGATTATTTTACAAGCTAAACTTTAAACTTACAAGCTTAAAAGTCTTTCCAAAACTAAAATAATCTCATGGCTTAGAGTCCAAATTCCTGTAAATTTTGTATGTTGCTACTAGATTAGTGGAGCATGAAGGGCTGCTAGCGTTAGCAATGTTAGCATGTTAGCTTTAACACATTATCGGGCGAAGAGCAGAAGATGCGTCTCTCCACCAGTGGATACTCTGTGAGGATTAAAATTCTTTGCCAGAAATGTTGAGAGAGTGAATATGAAGGCAAAATAGCCTCATGAAAGATCTCACACTTATTTAAAAAGTTTCCTTGGCAGCACAGGTCTTTGGGCAGCCTAGAAAAACGTAAGTAGTCTGTGAGGATTTATTTTCCTTGTCTTAAAGGCTAAATGGAAATGCTAATGACTCAACATATTCAAACACCAACAGGAAGTGGAAATAGAAAGAGGAAAAAGAACTGTATTTTTAAAAGTCTGAATAAAAACAAAATTCTATATTCTCAATTCCTGGTTCTTGAATCTATTCACTATGCTTTAGATTTCATTTTTAAATTATTAAAAAGGTTTTTTGAAGTTTTAATTCAAACTCTTTATTATTGTTAGTGTTTAGTTTTTCCATAAACCCATCCTATTTGAACCTCTTTTTTATGGATTTATATATCATTTAGAATTTTTAAAAAAGTCTTTAATTTTATTTTAATCATATAATAGTTAGAATTTATTTAGATATTATGTTATTTGTAAGTATTTGTCGTATTCAGAATTATCAGTTCATGAAATGCATTATTTCCATTGCCATTAGTCTCCAGGCCCTCCATATATTTGACTTTTTTCATTTTACCCCCTCATCATTTTTAGGTCAGAGTCCTATCGACTTCTTCTTTGACTTAGTGGTGGTGTCACAGGGCCCTTTTGGAGGATTTGATACCCTGGCGACACGTCCCAGTGCTGGTAAAGGCAACTGTTAAGACTTGGTGATCTGCAGATGTAACATACCATTAAAACATTAGACGTAATGAATTGACTTTTTCTTGAAAGGTGGCAATGGTAGCCTGTTGATGTCTTTAACGGGGAGTGACACTGCCACGGTGACAGAAGTCACTCTGGTTGGATCATCTGGGTCAGAGGTGATTAAAGGAGTCTTGGTGCCGCAGAGCAATGCAAGCATCTTGGTTCTGGTTGACAAGTTTCCATCAGAGGACTTTGAGGTGCAGGTGAAGGGACAAGCTGATAGTTTCACCTCCAAGGCTTTAATACTCTTCCAGAGACAGTCACCAACCAACTTCAGATCATCAAATCTGACGATAAATGTGAGCTGCAATCCATGGCTTGTTTTGTGACACAAAAGCATCAAATCAAACATGGAAAAACATGCAGCAGCTCAAATAAGTATCTCTATAAATGTACTCTCTCTTTGTAAAGGCTAATCCAGAGACCATCATAGTACCCGGAACGCTATTTTCTGTGCCCTTCACTCTGATGACGAGTGGAACGGGTGGAAACTTCACAATTCGATCCACCAACAGCAGAGGGTTCGACTCTACATTTCCAACCAGTATGTTCCTGGAGCCTGGAATCACTAATAATGGCACAGTGACCCTCTCAGCACCTCTGAATACCACATCTGGAACTGATGTCACCCTGGCCATTGAGGCCGAGGCTCCTGGGGGCACAGACAGTAACTACATTGTGTTGCGCTTCTCCGTTCTTAGCACGGTAATACTATAACTGTAAACTTTTTGTTTTAAGCTTTTTGGGTATTTCTTTTTTTTATTATTATCTCTTTTATTGGGACAGCTGTTGAACATAACAGTAGTTTACCTTTTTACACTTTCTTTGCTGTCACATTTTAACTTATAATTGAAAAATAAAGAAGACAAAATAAAGAAGAGAAAAGAAAAGAAGAAGAGAAAAAAAAAACTAGGGTTAGGAAGCAGCAGGGCAGGAAGGTTTACGTACTACTCAGGGTTGTAACATCATATACAAAATCACACCTCATATGCTTAACATAGTCTGTCCATTTAGACCATATTCCGTAGAAGGTATCTCTCTGAAGTTTAAGAGAAAATGACATTTTTTCCATCGTATAGATCTCTTATACAGAATGTATCCAGTCTTCTATCATTGGTGGTTCAGGCTTAAGCCATCTTCTCGTAAGAGGCTTTTTACTTGCGGCCAGAAGGATATACAGGAGTCTTCTGTCATTGGAATTCAGTTTATCCGCTGGTGCATTGCACAAAAATATGGTCTCAAAAGTTGAAGGAAAAACAAATGAAAAAACATTTTGCAAATGATCATGGATTAGAGACCAATACTGGCGAATAATTTTACAGTCCCAAAAGATGTGGAAATGGTTAGCTCCGTCTCCCCCACATCTCCAACATTTATCACCAATTCCTCGATATCTTTGTTGAGCAGGGGTAATGAAAAATCTCATAATGCTTTTCCAGCAAAATTCACGCCAAACATTAGACCCAGTGGTAGCCCACTGTATCTTGCATGCGTGAGCCCAACACTTCTCTGTAATTGTCAAATTACCCTCCTATTCCCACTTCGCTTTAATATACAGAGTGCTGTCGTTTTTACACCGCTGGATGCTGTTATATAATTTAGAAATAATTTTACTTTGCACTTCAGATTTGATTAGTAATAAGAATGTTTCTACAAGTTGTAATTCGTTTAGGTTCACTTTTAAGTTTTGATTAAAATAATTTCTGATCTGTAGATATCTAAAAAAATCATCTGATCCCAAGTCATGTTTACTCCTTAAAGATTCAAAGCTTTGAAATGCACCCTTATAGACAAATGAATAATAATTAGTTATACCTTTTGAAATCCAGTTTTTGAATCTATTATCATATTGATTTGGAGTAAAATCTGAATCATATGCACACCATCTTAAAACCTTAGAGGCATTTTCCAAGCCGCCAATTTTTATTACTTCTTTCCAAGCAGATATCATTATTTGTAGTATAGGTTTATCTGCCATATGTTTTTTATTCTGCAAGTTTATGTCCGATATTAAAGCTGAAACTGGTATTTCTTTTACTATTGTTCCTTCAACATCTTTCCATCCGGCGGTGTAGTTTGGACAACAGAGACAAATCAGCGGTCTTAACTGAGCTGCACAATAATATTCTCGTAGACAGGGAAGCCCACGACCTCCCTTTTCTTTCTTTAATTGGAGCGTTTTATATTTAACTCTAGCTTTTTTCCCATTCCAGATGTATTTTGACAATGTTCTATCCCATGCCGCAAACTGTTTTTGTGGTATGGCAATCGGTAGAGACTGAAACAAATACAGCAGTCGGGGAAGAATATTTAATCTGATTGATTCAATCCTGGAGTGTAGGTCCAGAAACGGAATAGCGTTCCATCTTTGTATATCTGATTTTATAGATTCATTTAGAGGGGCATAGTTGACATTGAACATTTTGGTGAAGTCACGATGTATTACCACCCCTAAATATATAATGCTATCTGCATCCCATTTCCATTTATAACGATTCTTAATTTCGACTGGTGGTTCATAGTTTAAAGTTAATACCTGCGTTTTATTTATATTGACCTTATATCCCGATAAAGAACCATACTGTGATAGTGCTTCCATGAGATGGGAGAGTGCCTGTGAGGGACAGGTTAATGTTAAAAGTAAGTCGTCAGCAAATAATGCTAATTTCTGTTCCCCTCCTGGCGTTCGTACTCCTGTTATATGCTGATTCTGCCTAATCCACTGACTTAGTGGTTCTATAAACAAAGCAAAAAGCAGCGGTGAAATGCAGCAACCCTGTCGTGTCCCTCGTTCCAATATAAATTATTCGGTGAGGTCCCCATTGATTTTGATTTTAGCTGTTGGTTTGTTGTATAACTCTGAGATAATATCAATTATAGATGTATCAAAATTAAACTTCTCAAGCACTTTGTATAAAAAGGACCATCTCACTGAGTCAAATGCCTTCTCGGCATCTAAGCTTAACACTAAGGTCTCTAATTTTTGTTTGTCAACTTGCCGCAATATGTGCAAAACCTTTCTGATGTTGTCCCGGGCCTGTCTATGTTTAATAAAACCCGTTTGGTCATTATGTATTAACCTAGGTAATATCATTTCTAGTCTCTTAGAGATAATAGATGTAAACAACTTGTAGTCAATATTCAATACACTGATTGGGCGATAGTTGCTACATTCTAATTTATCTTTTCCTTCTTTTGGTATAATGGAAATTATTGCTTCCCTCCATGAAGGAGGGATAATTTTCTTTTCCATTACCCCTTTTTGGGTATTTCATGAAAAATCATTAATAAAAAGAATTGTTGGGGAAAAAAAGTCAATTGTAATAAATTTTATCATCTCTGTTCGTTAAACTACAGGCCTGAAGGTTTTTTTATGCTTAGCTAACCTGCTGTGCACCAACTAAAATCACTTTAAGCCAATCATAAGTAACAAAGAAACACATTTCTATAGAGCAAATATTGAGGAAGTTGCAGTTCCTTTAGATTCAGGCTTTTTGCTGACTTCATGCATTTTCCTTCCCCTTATAGGTGACCGATTTCAAGGCACCAGTGTGTGAGCAGCTCAGCCTGCAGACCAACTGCTCTGTTAACTGCAGCATGAGGATGTGGGAGGTCTCTAGCCGGGTGACTGATGGAGCTGATGGGACGGGCGTTGATCTTGTCACCCTCAAGCAAGGAAACGGGACCATAAACACCACCCTGGATTCAAGCAATGAGAACATAACACTGGTGTACTACAGTGCATCCTGCTGTTCACCTGACATGGAGATAGAGGTTGTGGATCGCGTGGGTAATGTAGCCACCTGCTCCTACAGCGGAAGGCAAGGTACAATATCTCCTGTCTCTGAAGCCACAAAGCTCACTTGGTCGCCCTTATTTTGTCTCAGCATTGTGATTGTGGGACTCCGCATTCTGACAAAAATGGGCATCCAGTGACTCCATGTCAGTGTGGTACAGCTATAATTTATATATGTCAATATATATGTATAAGTTATATCAGTTCTATTTTGACATTTAACTACTACTAGTATATTGGCTACTGTGGTATGGAGGCACTTACAGAAACTGATGCCTTGAAATATATTACAGCACTGTGCACAACTATTATGCCACCTCTAATTTCTTTAAAATTTTCTTACTTTCTTCTATTTCACTTGTATCAAGTAGTCCTGATCAATACTTCTCCAGACGTTCTGAAGTTTTTCTTCGGACATTGGGTGCCTTTTCACTCTTTTTCAGTCCAGTCCATGTACCTGATCATTTTCATAATAATGTTCTTTCTGGTCAGTTTACACTGACCTATGAGTCAATGAAACATAAGAAAGGCAGCTAACTCAAAGCAGACATCCTATCAAAGAATTTAAAACCCTTTATTACAACAAAACCTTTTGCAAAAACACAGAATTTGATCTCACTTTTTTAGCCAAATCTACAAAAAAAAATGCCAGAGACATCACAGTTTGTCAAGTTGTGCACCAGCAAGTTGAGCTACGAGAATTAACTGAGATGGAAAGAATAACACAACAGAAAAAGACAGCAATCATGGATTGGCCTCCCCGGAGACCAGACCTGAACATTATTGAAGCATTTTGGGATCCTGTTCGCAGAAAACGGAACAAAAGGCAGCCAACATCCAAAGAAGAGCATTGAATGTCTTTCCAGAAGTCTGCAGAACTGTTCCTGAAGACTACTTAAAGGAATTAGCAGAAAGCCTGCCTAAGAGAGTCCTTAGGGTCTAGTAAAGCGCTATACAAATACATGCCATTTACCATTTTACCAGTTCAGGCTGTGTTATGTTGACACATAGTTCATTTTCATAGCAAAATATCATGAAATGAGTCAGTGGCTCAAGACGTTTACAGTACTGTATATATTTCCATAATTACGCATAAAAACATTATTCATCCATGTTATGTCTGTTTGGGGGGATTTTGATCATACATACAGCTTCATATCTTAAACCACTGATTTCTCAGCTAATATGGGAACTGATTTTTGATTGAAAGTTGACGTATTTAATTCTGTCTCTGTTATGAAGCTAATGCTCTTCTTAATTTATCATGCTCTAATTTGTACTGCTCAGTTTCCACATTTTCACAGTTTGTGGGAGTTTTAAAAAAGGTAAAAACAGGTGTTTTGGAAGCTCTTTGGATGGAAATTTTAAAAAATGTTAATGGTGGAAATGGGGCAACAAGAAATGAACAAGTCAAGCAGTAAAAAAAAAACACTTTTTATTGTTGTCATAATGTGTCTAATGTATAACCTTTACACAACAAAACGTTTCTCTTTTCACATTTTGCTACATTTTCTTCTCCCGTTTCCTTTTATCACTATTTACATATTGAAAATTTTTATGAGCATTATTTAAATAAACTGGTCATCTGCGACACAGGGGGTTGAAATGCTGAAATGTGTCCTTGTTTGTTTGTGTGGCTTTTTGTGAGTGTTTAGTGATGGTGCGAGCATGTCCACTGCAGCATCCCGATTCCAAGCCAGCCCGTGCACACTCTCACGCCGCTTTGAGGGTCTCCTGCATTAACTTTTTAAACTGATTTAGTTTTGGTGAGGTCACGAGGCCCTCGACATGAGTGCACAACGATCACAGGTCAGCACGTGTTTTGTGTAGGAAACAGGAAACAAATCCCCATAAATACTATGAGTTCTGTCGTTTGACATGAACTAGCTCTGTAATACGGCATGTGATGGTCTTAGCATGTGCGTAGCACAGCAAACACAAATAAAAGAATGAACGTGAATTCAAGCTTCAAAAAAGGATCTTCTAAAGTAATGTTTATTTGTGCTTTTCATGTTTTTAACTTTTTGCAGCTGAATCAGAACAGGCAGCTTAAGCCAGCTGAGGAATGATCTTAATTCACTCTATGTGAAGACTGTATTAATCAATCCAGATCCTGATTTGAGGGGAAATGTCTCTGTTAATGTTTCTTCTTAACTTCGAGACCCGTGACTCCACATGCAGTGGGAGGATGTGTGGGCAGCTTTGAAGCGGGCCTGTATTTTTTATAGAAGCAAATTATAAAAGTCTTGCGCTTGCATTTTTTTAAACCTGTTTTCTACATTTTCTTTTTTCTCTAATAGAAACCTTTTTTTTTTATCCCTTTAACCCAACTTACACTCTCAAACTTACAATGCCTTCACACAAACATCACCTCCGTCCTTTTCGCTGTAAAATTGTGACTATCCCAAAAAATATCCTGCAGTAGAATGAAAGGTAAAACCGGGATAAAGATTTTATAGAATCAACCATCGAAAGGGGTACAGATGCAATTTCCTCAAATCTGTCGAATGGTCACTTGTACACATTCATAAGCATTCACAAGAGTGAATCCTCGTCAATAATATTCAGACCAGTTCTTCAGACCATGTTTACATGCACATCAGGCACTGCCATTGGTGTACTGGGAAAGCTTATTCTCCAGGTCACAGATTCTCTTCTCCTGAGACAACACTGTGGCCTTCAGATTCTGAATCTCTTCCAGTAACCTCTCAAGCAGCTGAGGCTGGAAAGGAGAAGAGGGGAGACAAGTGTGCAGAAGGATAAAAGGGAAACAGAAAGGAAAAAAGACTGTGATAAGAAGGTGAAATTAAGGAAAATGTTTGAAGAATAGGTTAAGGAAGATGACTAGGACTAGAGGAAATCAATGAAAACAGGTGAAAGCTTTGAACAAAAAAGGTTGTGGGCAGATGGAATTACAAGAGAAAAGAAAACAGAAAAGGGTTAAAACAGAGTCACTTTTTGTTATTGTTGTTGTTTTCTTTTCTTTCTTTCTTTCTTTCTTTCTTTTTTTTTACCACCAGTCAGATTACAGGACTAAGAAATCATTCAACTGTGCTGTACATGGTTATACATAAGATGTATAAAAATACATCCAGGCTTTGGGAGCCTATAATGTGAATGCAGATTAGTAGAGAGGAGTCATCTTATACTGCTAAATTAATGTTGAAAAGTAGTTCATGTGCAGGAGGTGCAGGAAGTGGGCTTACCGGCAGGCTGTTGGTGTCCAAAGTGGACATGCTGCGTCGGGTGGTGGGTCTGGAGTCCAGGACGTTCTTCTTCACCACTTTGAGCTCTCTGCTCTTCGGCGGCACGTAGCCCTGCCTCATGGACACCAGGATGGGATCTTCATCTCGGCCATCGAGCCACTCCTCGGGTTCCATGGCGGGCTCGGGTCCTGCTGTGTCTGGGTACAGATCATCTTGAAAGAGGTCCGACTGTGCAACAGGGAAGATCAAGGGGACAACAGAGACGTTTGTGTGAAGTAAAAAGTAAAGCTGCAAGTTCATCCCTAATATCAAACATGTGTATTTGTCCTCCACTGGATAGCATCAGAAACAATCCACAAACACTGGGAGCAGTGTGTCGAAGAAGCCTTTCGTTGCACTAAACTACAGCTAAGAACCAATCACTGTGCAGAAGGAAGCCTCACAAGGTGCTCGTGGCAGGATGTAAACATTAATGGTTTTCCATTCAGCTGAACTGTATTCAAATGAAACTGCAGCGACAAAGGTTGATTCATGTTTGAGTTTTAAGGAGCCAGATAGAAGTGTGGTGTGACAAGTCCAGGATTTCTGTTTCGATAAAGTATAAGACTGATAACTTCATCTTGCACCATTGTCAAAGTCAAACACAGCAGAGCATGAAGACCATAATGGAAGGGTGAGTCAGGCTTACTTTTCTGGGCACTGTCATTGTGATGGGCTCACATTTCTTGTCAAGCAGCTTATACAACCTGATAAGATGAGAAAAGAGGACACGGCCACAAGTTATCACAGTTGTCGTTGTACGTATTTTTAAATGTCTGTCTATAAGAACTGAATAATCAATCTCACCTGCAATCAGTAAGTCACATAATTGTTTATCACATATGGAGATGTATATGAGAACTATATGGAAAAAGGACTACTTTTGCAGCTTTCTGCAAAGACATAAACTATCATTTCTGATATTTAGAAATGTCCATGTCAGAGAGTTTATGGTTCATGAGCATTTAGCAGTGTTTAGAGAATACAAAGCATTCAGTGGTGAAGCTTTTAAGGTGAACAAAATGGAAATTTCCAATATGAACACTTGTGCTAAGTAGAAAATTAATGGACCAAATTGTCTGCAATAATAACTGATGTAATAACTACTGCATATTTGTTTCATTTATCTGAAGGCTAAAATGGCAACACGTCCATTAAATCAGTGGAATCACTAAAACATGAAAAGGGCTGTGAATCGCTGCTGCAGATACAGTGGGGCAAAAAAGTATTTAGTCAGCCACCGATTGTGCAAGTTCCCCCACTTAAAATGATGACAGAGGTCAGTAATTTGCACCAGAGGTACACTTCAACTGTGAGAGACAGAATGTGAAAAAAAAATCCATGAATCCACATGGTAGGATTTGTAAAGAATTTATTCGTAAATTAGGGTGGAAAATAAGTATTTGGTCACCTCAAAAAAGGAAAATCTCTGGCTCTCACAGACCTGTAACGTCTTCTGTAAGAAGCTTTTCTGTCCCCCACTCGTTACCTGTATGAATGGCACCTGTTTGAACTCATCATCTGTATAAAAGACACCTGTCCACAGCCTCAAACAGTCAGACTCCAAACTCCGCCATGGCCAAGACCGAAGAGCTTTCGAAGGACACCAGGAAAAGTATTGTAGACCTGCACCAGACTGGGAAGAGTGAATCTACAATAGGCAAGCAGCTTGGTGTGAAAAAATCAACTGTGGGAGCAATCATCAGAAAATGGAAGACATACAAGACCACTGATAATCTCCCTCGATCTGGGGCTCCACGCAAGATCTCATCCCGTGGTGTCAAAATGATCATGAGAACGGTGAGCAAAGATCCCAGAACCACACGGGGGGACCTGGTGAATGACCTGCAGAGAGCTGGGACCAAAGTAACAAAGGTCACCATCAGTAACACACTACAACGGCAGGGAATCAAATCCCGCAGTGCCAGACGTGTTCCGCTGCTGAAGCCAGTGCATGTCCAGGCCCGTCTGAAGTTTGCCAGAGAGCACATGGATGATACAGCAGAGGATTGGGAGAATGTCATGTGGTCAGATGAAACCAAAGTAGAACTTTTTGGTATAAACTCAACTCGTCGTGTTTGGAGGAAGAAGAATACTGAGTTGCATCCCAAGAACACCATACCTACTGTGAAGCATGGGGGTGGAAACATCATGCTATGGGGCTGTTTTTCTGCCAAGGGGACAGGATGACTGATCCGTGTTAAGGACAGAATGAATGGGGCCATGTATCGTGAGATTTTGGGCCAAAACCTCCTTCCATCAGTGAGAACTTTGAAGATGAAACGAGGCTGGGTCTTCCAACATGACAATGATCCAAAACACACCGCCCGGGCAACAAAGGAGTGGCTCCGTAAGAAGCATTTGAAAGTCCTGGAGTGGCCTAGCCAGTCTCCAGACCTCAACCCCATAGAAAATCTGTGGCGGGAGTTGAAACTCCGTGTTGCTCGGCGACAGCCCCAAAACATCACTGCTCTCGAGAAGATCTGCATGGAGGAATGGGCCAAAATACCAGCTACTGTGTGTGCAAACCTGGTAAAGACCTATAGTAAACGTTTGAGGTCTGTTATTGCCAACAAAGGTTATGTTACAAAGTATTGAGTTGTATTTTTGTTATTGACCAAATACTTATTTTCCACCCTGATTTACGAATAAATTCTTTACAAATCCTACCATGTGGATTCATGGATTTTTTTTTCACATTCTGTCTCTCACAGTTGAAGTGTACCTCTGGTGCAAATTACTGACCTCTGTCATCATTTTAGGTGGGGGAACTTGCACAATCGGTGGCTGACTAAATACTTTTTTGCCCCACTGTAGTTGTGGGACTATTTATTCTTTGACATCTTGTGATATTGATTTTCAAAAACTAGATTTCAGACAGGACCAAAGATTACTATTTCAATCTGCGAGCACACGAGCGCAGGCATTACCAAAATACTAAAGACAAAGTAAAAAGGCACAAAAAGGAGAAGCTGAGATGGAGGTGGGTTGCAAAGCAGTTTGCAGAGACAACAGCAACTGTAGGGACGCTGGCGAAGCTAAAACTTTTATAGCAAACTTTATAGTGGTCTGGTACTTATACAGTTATTTTCTAGTCTACCTGAGCACTTAAGGCACTTTTAAATACAATTCCTAAAAGAATTTAGTTTTTGGTTTTATATACCTACGTGTGTTGACCTCATGATGACACTGACACTCCAGTGGATGCATTAGGGGTAACTTTAGGCTAGTATCTTGCCCAAGGATACAACCCAGTCAACCTCCAGCTGAACCACAGCTGGCTCATTCACCTTCTTACACGGTTAAGTTGCACTCAAGTTGAAATCAGTGCAAGATCAGCATCTTACCTGGCAATCTCACATTTGCTGACATCAACACCTCTTTTGGGCATGAAGCCCATCCCTCTCTGGGGCTCCTTGCTGCTGAAGGTGTTGAGGTAGTGAACATACGGTGGTTCCTCTGTGATTTCAAAGTACCGGACACTGCTGTCCCCCTAAACACACGCACATGAACAAGTGTAAAAACAAGTGTGACTGTGTTAGCATTAAGGCTGATAATACATCTACAATTAAGTGTAAAAATAAGTCACAGTTATGTGTCTGTACCTTTCCACAGAGGTAGACCATATTTGCATCTGGATCGTAATAAGGTAACAATACTCCATTACTTGTGTCCAACTCCAAAAGTGCAATAGGTTCCTCAAAATTTGTCTGTGGACAATAACAAGCTGTGAGGAAAACTGACAGGTTTCTGTGTAGATTCATATTATAGTGTGTGAACATATTTTTACAGCCACTCTGTGAAATGTAGTCATTTGTTACCGGGTCCCAGAGGCCGAGCTCTCTCTGACTCATCCTGGTGAATCCTGTAGTGAAGATGTTTCCATCTCTGGTGAAGATTGCTCTCATTGGCCTGATGCCCTCATGTGGAGCCAGACGTTCCTGTTGGTCAGCAGAGAAACAGACATTAGTAACATAACTACAACAATGTAAGAGCTAAAGATTTCAAGTTAATCCTTATTTTCTGTCTCTGTGCCTGTTTAATGAAAGTTTGTGTTTCACTGTTTCCTGAAGTCAAGTAATTATATGGAGCTAATATATTCTTGAACAATAAGAAAAATAAAAATATAGTCACCAGAATAATTGTGCTAATTATTTATAATAATATATACCAATAATATATTTTGAGACAGCTTCTGCATTATATTAGTTTATACTGTGAAACAGTATACTTTTTACATGATTTCTTAGTTTTTTGCATAGTTGTCTCACATGAAACTAACACAGCCTTTGATGAAAAGAACACTAACACCATCAGTCAAACACGGTGGTGGTAGTGTGATGGTCTGGGGCTGCTTTGCTGCCTCAGGACCTCAACAATTTGCTGTGCTTTCACATGAGCTTAAACAGGCTATTCAGCCCCTCCAAAGTGGTTGAATTAAAACAATTATGCAAAAACAAATGAGCCAAAATTCCTCCAAAGCGGTGGGAAAGCCTTTTTGCCAAGACGAGCCATCTGTAATTTCTACTCACGCACCGCCACCACTTCTCTTTTGCGGGGATCACAGACACGCAGACGTCGATCCTTACAGGTGGTGCAAAACAAGCTGCCGTTACGGTTCCAGCTGACGCTGTAGATGAGGTCTGGATGGTCGTCCATGGAGATGAGGGGTTCACCTGTCCCCACGTTCCAGATAATTATCAGGTTGTCACTGCCTGGAGGGTGATGGAGTCGAAACACAGATAGACATCCTATTCAGGTTTTGTTCTAATTTACTGTCACATAGGGGGCCCAAAAAAAGATATGAAGGATGTCATGAAAACATAAGAGGACACTGGAGGTTTGTGTGTTTCTGTGTCCTGCCTGCAGTGAGTAGTATGTTGCGTGCGGTGGGGTGCCAGCTGACAATGCCGACTCGTTTGGAGTGTCCCTCCAAGACCACCACCGGGTCCGACAGGGGGCGGGTCAAAGCGTGATCTGGAATTTGCCACACCTGGAGACGACACAGACACAGCAATGACGTGAGTTGTCCAAAAATATTATTAGAAGTCATTCAAAATTTGACATCAGCAGAATAAAATACATTTCTGTCTGCATCTCAGGAGGAAGATGTCTGCATCACAACACTAATAAAATAAAATAAAATAAAGAAAGTTATCCTGCAATAGAGAATCAACAACATCTGGCATTACGTGTAATATCGGAGCCTTTCTGCTTTGTTTCTCTTCTTTTCACTTACACGTGACAGAATTTTTGGTATTAAATTCACTGCCACAGATTTATTGTGGAGCTCACTCATTTTAATTGAAGCATAACTCTACTGACTGTTATTACAGAGTTATATTTATGTTGCCTCACAGCCATCTATTAAAGCTTACACCTGTGTGCAGCTCCAGTACACTGACGACTGTGCAGATAATCGGAAAGGGTTTCCCTTAATGAAACTGTTTGTGCTTTACCTGCTGCTATTCGTTAGAAGATAATTCAGATTATCTATAAAAAGCTGAACTGCTGCCAAACTTTATCTGTTGGTAGATATTGCGTTGGCCCGTGTCTGTTCACATGGGCTATTTAGTTGCACTCAACCAAAGCCTGCTCAAACATAACTGATCAAAAGTAGCGGGACGAAACATTCAGAAAGGTTCCAGTGCCAAAGATCTCTCACTTGCTGAGCTGATCTAAATACAATACTGAGGTAGTGGCTGTTTAAACCATAAACATATCCATAATCAATACGTAAAGCATTATTTTATCAAGCCCAAACGTGGCTAAAACTCTCACTATTGGGCTACTGAGTCACAAAAATTTCAATTCTCAATTCATCTGCTTTATTTAAAAGCAGCTGCTCGTGTCAATGGACATTAGAACACACAATACATTATTCTCAGTACATATTCAGTTTGTTGGAACTGGGTCTTTACAGTTACAACACACAGCTGTTTAAGGCACATATGTTCAAGAAGTCGCGCACAAACACAGACCCATACTCACGACTCAAACGAGCCTGCGAGATGACACAATGACGAGTCTCTGTGAACTTGACGGAATGACATCACAGCTCACAGCAGCTGCACACGTCTGTCTGAGTGCCGGACACAAACAGAGCTCACAAAGGCAAACACACGGCACTCAAACAGCATCGGAGCAGCTGCTGCCACAAGAGAAGCCACGATTCAATCACTCGATCGCGCAAAGATTCCTGCAATGTCACTATGAACAAGTGGGTGACTTTTGGTCTCCGTGACAACTGTGCTGGTGCACACATGCTGAGACATGTTGCCATTATACAATCCAGAAAAAGGTGCAAAGGGCACATGTATAACTAATGTACAATATATATTATCTAAATATATAGTTTATATGTTTTATTCTACCTCAAACTACTTCAGCCATAGGAATTAGGAGGGTAAGTAGCGTCCAGGCAGTGCTTATCAAATGCACTCGGTGATCAGCAAGTGTGAACGCCTCTAAAAAGCAGAAGTTTGGAGCAATCGGTGTGTGTTAACATGGGGTGCTGGAGCCTATCCCAGCTGTCATAGGGCGAGAGGCGGGGTACACCATGGACAGTCTGTCACAAGGCTAACACACAGAGACAGACAAGCATTCACACCTATGGGCAATTTGGATTAATCAGTTAACCTATCTCCACAAACTGAATGTCTTTGGATGGTGGGAGGAAGCCGGAGTACCCGGAGGGAACGCATGCAAACACATTTTATGTATCTTAAACCTGAATATATTTGTTTGATTGCGGATTGGATAAAAGAAGACATCAGATGATGTTGCCCTGAGGGAATTTTTGTGAGCTCAAACAGATTTCCATATCAAGGCCAGAAATATTTCCTATCTGCTGTCCAAGTCAAGATCACCCAGAAATTATCTTTGGAGTGTCATTTTTGCGTCAGTGGAGCAGCTCATCACACTGTGAGCACTTAACCCGGTTCTCATCTCGTGCTTTTAGAGCAGCTTACAGCTCTTCACATACTGTAAGTAATTACAGCCTTTTACTAGTGTGGATTTTGTCCCAGAAATAACAGTTTAACACTTTGTCTGACCGCAGCTCGGCCAGGAAACACTGTGGTCCAGGGAATTATCCAGACATTAACTAGTCTTATCTGAAGAGCTGAAGCCTGTTTATATCTAGATTAACTCCAGAACAAGGACCACAAATATGCATTATTTATTTTAACACAGTCTTAGAAGAAATTTGGAACAGTGCAGGAATGCTGAATAGTAAAATTAGCTGGGACACACAAAATGTCATGGATTATAAAATGTTAAAAAAAAACAGCTGCTATAATGGGTTTAAAGGATGTATAACCTTGTTTAGTTTCACATCAAGTGCTTTCATAACAGGCAAGTATCATGGCACAGAAATATAAAGACCTCACAGTGACCCCTGCTGACTGAACTCAGTCATGAGACATCTGCAGTGTATCACAAACACCTCTAAAACTCTTCTGGTTTCCGTCTGCCATCCAAAACTCAGCAACAACAATAATGTAAGATGAGAATGCAAAGTGTGTTTACAAAGCCCCAGCTGCTAAACAATATGGAAAAGGTAAGCCACATAATCAGTAAGGTGATGTGATTTTAACACATTAAAATCCCATTCCTGCTGATGTGAGGTGATCAGCACCAGATGGAGCAGGACATGATCGCAGATACTGATACTTTAACTATTTTCCATATTTCTTGCTCACGTCTCCTTATTTCCTGTATGTTTGACGAGAGTTTTGCCCGATATGATAGGATACTGATAGGAAAATACTTGACAACAAGCAGGGAAACAGGTCATGAGACTTGTAGATGCATTACAGCAATGAAGCCGGTCACAGGCAGAATGCTTTGATCAGCCTTACAAAATATCATGCGTGGCCTGATGGAGAGATAGAGATGACGCAGAGCAGGTGGGTGGAGATGCAGACAGGTAGACGCACTGACACGTAGACTGGTTCTCTTAACTTGTTGTTCATTTAAGAAGCAGGAAGACGTGACAAACTCAAGCTGTGAAGACCTCTATGACTGCTATCTGAGTCACTGAATAACAAACTCCTCCACATGCATCTGCAACTTGTCTCTCCCACACACACACACACACACACACACACACACACACACACACACACACACATTACCATTGCAGTGCAGTCCTCCGAACAACTGGCCAGGATATTGTCGTCATGAGGGCACCAATCGATATCCAGGACGGGTCCAGAGTGACCAATCACCAGCGGGTAGTTCTTATCCACACGACCTGTCTGCAACACAGAGGACTGAGTTAGGACTGTGTTTGTATAACGGGTCACCATTAATAATCAATATTCATTCATTTCTTTAAAAAAGGTCAAAATAACAGCCTTAAGCCCAGTCAGACATCAGCACAGCTAGGTTAAAAAATTAAAACAACTATTTTCCCTCAATGTGAAACAGTCCTGGAATAATTAGCTTAAAAGTTCATTCTTGATCTCAGACATAGTGGGTATAACCATGAGGTCCGTTTTAATAGCTGCTCTCCAGATTTTTACCATCTTCCTCAGTGGAAGACTCTTAGTTTTCAAGAATAAGTAGATGTTATATGTGAGATCAAGAGCTGTGATGGGCCAAGAGATTTTTGTTCAGGTCTATTTCCTGATACATAAACTCATAGAATTGAAATAGGGTGTACTTTATTCTTCAGATGACTGTACATGACTGAGATTTAGTTGGATATATTTGGAGAGCTCCTTTTAAGCTAATATAGATTGGAAATGGGCAACCGTTTGAGAAAACATATTTAATACCATCAAATATTTTTCTCAAAGGTGTATTTCTGATCTTAAGTGAACCAGATGTGGCAGGAAGAACCTTTTGAAACTTGTCTCAAAAGCAGATGTTTGAAGACAACCCAATGTTCCCATGTTCCCTGTTCCCATGGTTCCTTTCATGTGAACATGTGTATCAGCTCTTAGATATAACTCCGTCCTGACACACACTCAGTCACACTCCAAGAGTGGTGTATTTATAGCCGAGTGACGAGGCGTTGAAAGGGGAGTTTTTCATGTGGCCTGTTGGGGACTCAGTGGGGGGAAGAGGAGGATGGAGAGCACATTGGTGTGTATTAATAGCGCGTCTGTTCACCGTGACTCCAGTAAATAATCATGTCCATTCCTCAGTGCCTCAAAAAAACCTCTGCATTGCTTTGTGTCCTGCTGCTCTTTTTCATTAATTAGCACCTCTGAGATGCTGAAGAATCCCAGCGGGTATGACCTTATTACACCCACATACTGTTTATGTTTTCTTCTTAAATCTCGGAAATGTAAAAACTGGTCGCTTAACCTTTTGTAGTCGAGCTGAAATACTAACCTTTGTGTAAGCTTAAAACACGAAGTCCAATTTTCCCCCCAAATTTCTAGACTGGATAATGTTAACTTGTTCTTGTAACTCTGGGCAGTGATTGGCTGTGTAGTTCAGTTTAATTTCTGCAGTCTTATTACAACAGTGTGAAGTGCGCTGAGCTCGAGCATGAACTCTCACCACGTTAGATGTAAATCAAAGGTGGATGTTACATCACGCTGAAATAAAACCCAAATCCAAATATATTTATCCAACTTAGCCCTGAAAATGAATTAAACACTTTTCACTAACCAATATCAGGATCACTGGGTCACTTTTACCCTCCCAGTAAAATATTCACACAAGTTAACTACATTTCTGGTGTCAGCTTTAATTCAGTGTAGCCACCAGGCTATTGCACTGTTAGCATCACGTCTAAGAAAAGCAGCTGATTTCATATGAATTGCATGTCTCAAAGGATCAAACACTGACTCTTCTGTGTATTTCAAAATAATTACTGGACCACAGGACAAAGGAATTTGCCAAAAACCTTTCTGCATACAAGCAACACTTCAGCTCCTTGCGAAAGCTAAATACTACCAGACAGTCTTTTACTGAGACTAATACTCATGAATGAAAGTCCACCTCTGATCACTGTGCTTCAGCAACACTGAGAAACAAAAACAAAGTGTATAAGCTGTTTGTAGTTTGCTGTTTCTGCTGTTTTTAAGGTCTAATTCTGAGTGTTCTTCTTTACGGATACTATTTATTGGATGGCTGGATTTCCTGCTGTAAAAGTTGTGTATTTAAACTTTAGGCAAAACTACACACATCAAAAACAGTGTCCACACTCATTTAAGCAGTGCTTTCACTTAACAATGCCAATTCACGTACACCAACATCCAGAAAAGCCCCAGATATGCACTTCTTTTTCTTTTCTTCCTCTTATAGAGCAATAATAGTCTGCTGTTTCTCTTTTAAAACACAGACAAACACGTAATAAAAGTATATCTGCTTGCAACACGCACACATACACCACTCAGCAGCTCAACGACCATAAATAGCTCGATATAAATAGAAAGAAAGAGCCAGATGATCAGCCAGAGTTCATCTAATGTAGATCATGAATATCTGTACATGATTTAATGTCAGTCATTTAGATACTCCTGCAGATCAGCATGAGACATGTAGAGCCATGCTGTCAATGTTCCTAGAAATCCTTTTTCCCAGAACAGAGCCTATTACAGTCACACTTTCATTTACACTCTACATCACACGGAGAAGCAAATGAGGTGCTATTAATTTTTATTGTGATTTATTGGAACGCTGGTCGACTGAGAATTGATTCAAGCACATAAAAAGCTAAAAACATGTCAGATATTTGAGTGTTACATTTGAATCCCTCCAACCCTCTGACCTTTACTGACCTTAGAAAGGGGCAGGACCAGAAACGCTCCTCCTCCACTGGATTCAACGATGACTGCCAAGAACTTTGGATTGACGGCGCAGAAGGAGCTGTCCCATGTCACCTTGGACACACGAATGTCATCGTAACCCTGCTCAGCCTTTACCGCCTGGCCGAAGACGTGACGAAACTTGCTCTGCCGCACGATGCTGCGACTCATGGCTGAGGAAAGGAGAGGGCAGACAGGAAAGAAATGAAGAAGAATTAGAGACCGCAGAGAGCGGCGATGAAAGTTTAGATAAAGATAAAGGAAGGAGAGGATGAAAAAGTAGAGCTATCTGAGGAGTTTAATGTGTCTGCTGTACATGAATGATTTCAGGGGATTTCATTTGGAATGATGTGTCATAAACGGAGACAACAGAGAAATCTGTTAATTACAGTGAAGCACACGCCTCAGTCTGTGCTTTTAATCTGTGGGTTTAAGTATTTATATAACTGCTTATTTAATGCTTAATTACTACTGTAATATGTTTAGGCAGTTTTTGCTGTTTTGAAAGTTGAAAATGACTAACTAACCTCTTTTTGGTATTTATTTTATTCGTTGAAAGTATTTGCAGATCAAACATAAATACAGGATAGTCAAAAGTTATATAAAGCGTTATTTTTTACAACATGAAGCAGGTGCAGAATGGCGAGATTGAAAGTTCGTTCTTTGACATGTCCTGCGATGGACTGGCGACCTGGACTGGTAGAACCTGCTTGTACAGTCTATGACACAGTAGGCTGTGTAAGCAGTTTTTTTGTATTACACTCACTTTTTCATAATTATTGTTAGGCAGTAAGCTTGAGGTTCTTTCACATTAAACTGCAAACTTAACAGACTTAATAATATCGTATTTCCATTTACTGACAGTACATTTTCTGCACTGTTTCATTTAAAAATGACAACTTGATTTTCTGACTGCCGCCTCACAGTGAGAAGTTTCTGAGTTTGAACTTTTGGCGTGGAGTTTTCATGTTCTCTCTGTGCTTTCATAGCTTCTCTCCGGGTACTCTGGCTTTCTCCCACAGTCCAAAGACATAAGTGTTAGGGTAATTAATGGTTCTAAATGTGTCATAGGTGTGAATGATTGTCTCTGTGTTAGCATTGGTATTTGCCTGGTGACCTGTCCAGGGTGTACTTCTGAACTAGATACGCAGTTAAGAACATGGATGGATTTCTGTGTGTGGACAGTTCTCACAGTGGTTTGTACAAAAACTGTGCTGTGTTGTATGTTGTTACTATTATTTTCAACATTACAATTTCTGAGCTTCTAATTAAAAAAAAAAAGTCTATTAAGTAAATAAATAAGAAGAGCTCACTTATTTTGCCACAGCACACAAAGTTCATGACTTATTTATTATTTATATTAGTTATACTGAGTTTGCATGCTTTTTAAGTGACACCGATTCATTATAGTCTAATCATGCTCTACAATGATTAATACTAACATCAGTGTTGCTTGTTTCTTAATAAACATTTTAATTGCTTCAAACACTGTGACTTTTTCTCCTGTAAATGATGATGAATTCTGTAATTTGATCTTAGGCTGTTTGTTGCTATCCTGTGGCTGTCGCAGGCAAAAGGCCAACCGGACTGTAATCCTCCGAAACACGGGGGATATTCTGTAACAGTCCTTGCCATTACTGCAGATATTAATAGGTGATTGTCCCACCAAACACTATGTGGCAGCCAAACATCAAAGACAAACACTAAGACACAGAGAACAGATAAAAGGTAGGAGGGGGAGAGAACTTGACAGATACAGTGTCACGGCCCAGCACTTCAGTCACACAACTCCTGTGAGAATATGCCGATTCAAACAGACCTAACATACTTGCAGACTCCACTGGCTTACATAAGGCTAAAACTGAAAGCCCTAGTCTAAAAGTAGGTCTGTATGGGGCCCCTAAGAGATCTGACTAATGCAGTGACTCTGTGTGTTAGCAGGATTACATTAAACTCTAAGCATTAGACTTTTCACTATTCAGATAAAACCTTTGTCAATGATGCTGTCTGACTTTCACAGTAGGATATATCACAATCTGCCCCAAAGTTGACTTATGAGGGGAAAGAAGCTCCTGGAACCTCAGTGAAAGAGTCACATCCCAGAGACCACTTCAGCAAAGCCAACAGTGGGGCATTTAACACCTCATTATACATATTATATAGTTTTTACAATAGGATGTCAAAAAAAAAAGAAAGAAAAAGAAAGAAAAGACTGTTAATGATCACATAATGAAGTTCTCCTGGTCTAAAGCTTCTTTTTCTAAGTACACTGATTTATGTGCTCTACTGTCAATGTCTTGTCATGTAATATAAGCCAAACTAAAACTGAGGCAGAGTAGATTTTAGCATCTGTGAAAAACCTCTTGCTATTAATTCCGCCTCAGGTTAATGAGATGGGTCTGCTCTGTCGCGCATGGCACGGCCCTGGAGAATCCAGACAGCGAAAGAATGACACTGGCACTTTCCTAATATAGACATGACAAACTGCACTGTCCTACCCGGGCCGGCCGCTCCTCCCCGGCGATCCCAAATGGTTCCAGAAAGAAGGTCCCGCACCCTGTGTCGATTTATCACTAATGAGCTGACTGTAAATCTGATCTGCCACTGCGCACAGCCTGCAGAAAAACGCATAAAACACGGGAACAGAGACTGGCAGGGGCGCAGGAGGAGGTGGAGGTGGTGGGGGTAGTCATGTACAAAGTACTCCTTAAAGTATCCCGCAGCTGCCACAGCATGCACGACTTAAGATCAGTTGCCAGAGGCAGAAAAGTGCATAGTCACAACGTCCCGGCTGTGTTTTCGGGGTTTCCAAATGTAAGGACGCGCTCGTTCCTCTCCAGCTGCGCAGTAAAGAAGCTGACGCACCTCTCGCCCCACTGCAGCACAGACACCGACACACATATTAAGAAACACAGTCTCACCTCAGGTTTTGGGGAGACCCCACTTCCCTGGATAACGGTCACGGTTTATGTCGAATGGACTGCTACTCCTCCTCCTCCACCCTCTCCCTCTGCTGCCTTTATTCCTTTTGGATTATATTCCCTGCAATCAGCTGTCCCGGAGTCGGTGCGGACTTTTAGTGAGGAGAGAGCTGGAAAACTGCGCTACGGTCTTCGGCAGGGAGAGACAGAGGGGAGATGCCGGGGGCAGAGCAGGAGAGAGAGAAGGGGGAGGGTGCGGGTGGATGGGTGCAGGGTGGGTGCCGTCTATTTTGGAACAGGTGCGCCTTTGACAAGTGGGGGAGCGCGTTCCCGGGGTCACTGCTTGGGATAGATGAATATGAGTTAAACTGGTAAATGAGCACACCGCTCAGCTGAGCTGGTTTCCAAAGCTGCTTTTAAAGTCCTATTGACAACTCTGGATGTTGGGCAGCCACTGTGAACACCCCCAGGAAGTTATTTGGGCACTTATTGTCCAAAAGAAGGTTGTTTTTAATTGCACTGCGGCTGACCATTGATTCAAAACAAAGAGAAAAAAAGAGAACATCAGAGAAATGATTTCTTTCCTGCGCTCCGTTAATTTAACACGGCATCATGTTTGTGCTCAAGGTCTGAAGATCTGTATGTGATGGTAACCAGAATACATTACTGGTTTCAGGTCCTGCTTGTGCCTTTTTATTTTTTTTACTGTGGAGCCAAAGTGTGAAATTTGTTCACAGTAACAGCAAAATGCTTGACTAATAAAAACCTAGAATGACAAAACAAACCAAAATGTCATTTTCCAACGGCTTTACATTTAAAATGCATTAACTTTACCTCTGACTGCAAATACCAAACATGTCAGTATACATAAAAAAAATCTTTAAGTTACTGTTTTTTCGACCTTGCTCATTTGTGCAATGTAATTAGCCGATCACATGGCAGCAACTCAATACATTTATGTAGACAAGCATGGTTGTTTGAGCTAGTCTGAGCATTTCAGAAACTGTTGACCTACTGGGATTATCCCACACAACCGTCTCTAGAGTTTATAGAGAATCATCCAAAAACAGACAAAATATCTAGTGATCAATGCCTTGTTGATGTCAAAGGTCAAGTGAGAACGCCCAGAATATTTTAGGTCTGCAGAAGAGCATCTCTGAACATATGCTGACCTTGAAGCAGATGGAAAGGAAACAGGAAATGATCACAGAGAGTCACTTAAATTAGATGTTAGAAAAACATCACCTGGTCTGAGTTTCTTGATTTCTGCAGCAACATTTGGATGGTAGGTTCAGAATGAGGTATAAACTCCATGGAAGCATGAATCCAATCTGCCTTGTAAAACTGACTCAGGCTGCTGGTGTAATATTGTGAGGGATATGTTCTTGGAACACTTTGGACCCTTTAGTACCAACTTAGCATCGTTTAAACACCACAGCCTACCTACTGTACTGTTGCCAGGTTCATTCATTTATGACCCATCTTCTGATAGCTGCTTCCAGCAGGATAATGAGTCATTAAAAAAAAAAAGGCTGAAAAATGCTAAACGGTGTAGCTGACTAAGAGAAAAACAGGAAGAGTCATTTTTACATACATTGACATTTACTGTGAATGTATGTAGAATGAAGCCAAATTAGTTTGTTCATTAAGAAAACGTGAGGGAAAGAATCACAGTAAGCCCGACTCTTAATTTCCATTGTTTAATGGTCACAGTTAAAGCACGTGATATAAAATAATATTTACACAGACAATACACACACACCCAACAGTTCCTACTACATAAGCATGCTCCCCCAAAGTAGCAAAACACTTAAAAAAAAGCCACAATTAAAATTAAAAAGGGAGTAAAGTGCATGTATGACACACGTCTCTGTACAGACATTTCTGATAGGCTGCAGAGAAGCTTCACTTGCCAATCACAGGCACGCTCCTAAAAAGTTTACAAAAGACATAAAGATCCATTAAAATAAAATAAAAAGTGCACGCTCACTTGGTAAAGTTGTGCTACACAGTCTCACTCACACAGACACAAACCAGATCTAAAAAACAAACAAACAAAAAACAGGGAGATCCTAAAATATCAACAGTCACAATATACAACCTTTACATCCCCAAAGAGAACATAGCCAAAAACTCACAAATATACACTCTGCCTTTAAACCCCAGCACCCTGACCTACTCTCTCTCACACAGTTAAACATAAACAAAACTCTAGTTTGTGTGGCATCTGGAGTGTGAGGAGAGACAGTTTACTGAGTGATGAAGTCAAACGTGTTTCTGATTGAGAAGTACATTCCAGGAACCCGGAGTCGGATGTTTGTGCAGGTCAGATTTGGTTGACTTACTGAGGTATTGTGTAGTTAAAACAAACTAAACAAAAAGCAGGCCTCTTCTCTTTTCATTATGCTCAAATAAACTGGTGAAAACCTGCGTATGCAGCTTACACTGAGGGAAGAGTCAGAGCCTCACGACTGACTTTCACTGGAATTATTCTGTCGCGACGAAGAGTCTCCGTCCAACGACTTTTATGCTCAGGACCAAATCAGCCGGTTTGACAAGCAGGTGTTGGTGTGATTTATTCATTTATTCATTCTTTCTTTCTTTCTTTCTTCCTTTCTTTCTTTCTTTCTGCCAACATAGTTACCAGATTATACAAGAGGGACCGTTTTCTCCAGCATAAATGGCACATTTTTCTGAAGAGACGTCAAAGCATGAGAAGAGGGGAAACAGAGGCTACATTCCAGCTAACATTACGTTTGACAGCCAAAAATATCAAGTCGACTAAAGGAGAAACCAGCAACGATGTGATGAGTATGTGCACGCTTGGGTATTATTAACATTTCAAACATGTGACCCATGTACATCTCTGGATGATGTTTTCTTTTCTTTTTTTGTTTTATCTTCTCAAAGTGTTTTATTTCAGTCTCAGTTAACTGGGACTGTCGTAGCCTTGCCGCTTTTCCTGTGCCGAGACCAGATTCCCATATCACGGATTTTTACAGAAGAGGGAAAAAAGAAACTACTAAACACATCCCTTAAGGCAAGAGGCGTCGGCTTGTTTTGCTAAATAAATCCAAAATATGCACTTGACTTTCGTTTCTGACGGGCACGTTATCTCTCTCTCTTTCTCTCATGCACACGTACACAGATGCACACCTGCTGAGGGTTACATGGTGTGGTAAAGGGTGCTAACAGTTCTCTTCTTAAGCCGCCTCAGCGGGTGAGTCCTTCCATATTGCTGCCTTGTTGTCAGAAGTGTTGGCCCAGGCGAGTGCAGAGATTCTTGGCCAAAGTTTAAAGGCTTTCCACTGTGAGGATTCGGATTTGATGGTGCAGAGACTGCTGAGGTTTCTCCAGCTTTAGGAAGCCTCTGAGTGGTTGTCTCAAGGATCTCTGGCTGCTGGACAGTGGAGGAAGGAGAGTTGTGAACCCGCTGCTTCTTGGATTCGTCGCTGGCTGAATGGAGTGGGTGTTGTGCCGAGGGTGAAGCTACAGTGGAACGGCTAAGTTCCCAGTCACTCAAGTCATTGGCGAGCAGCTCCAAGCAGCCCAGTTTAGCCAGGGAGGCTGAGCGCTTCATCATGGATGGAGGGGTCAGCCCTGCCTGACGAATCCTGGCTTCCACCTCTTGAACTCTCTTCTGGATACTGCCACCTCGCTTCTGCGCCTGACCCAAACACCTGGCCTTGCACTTTCCAGCCATGCTCACCTGCTGCAGGAAGGCACCCAGCTCACACAAAGTCTCCCACGTCTCCCTCTTGAAAATGTCACTGTGGGGTCCTTCTGTGGGACAATCCCAGTCTGTGCCCGACTCGAGCTCAGTGACGCCCTCCAGACACAGGAAGTTCACAGACGCAAAGGGAGAATGGGGAGAGTGGTGGAAAGGAGAAGAGGTAGAGAGCAATCTAGATTCAGCAGGCCGGAGTTTCTGTCCTTTTGTGCTTTTTTCGTTATCCCCAAGGGCCGCCATCGCAGCATGAGTGCCCTCACTTTCAGCTGGTCCAGACTTCCCATCCTCCTTTCCCTCATCCTTGTGCACCGTGTGAACTGCAGATGCCTGTGAGCAAATAGATGCATCGTGGGAAGTAGACAACGTTGCACAATGGATGCTGTGTGGACGCCGGTGAGAGTTGGAGGTACAGCCAGAGAGAGAAGGCGGTGAAGAAGAAAGAGGCGGGGTCTCATGCTCCTGTTTCATTCTTTGCTCCAGCTGCTGTGTAACACGTCGCACCGACCCTCGTGTCCAGTCACTGTAAAGACAGGCGGGGGCCTCCTCTTCCTCCTCTTTCAATTCTGTTTTTATATCCCCAGATTCCTTGTGTGCCAGAACAACACTATCTTCAATTTCCTGCTTCAACTTCCTCACATCCTGATCCTGGGGATCTTGAGGTTCAGTCTGGCTATCAGAGCCAAGAGGCGAAGTCTCTTTGGGCCTCAGCCCTGTGACCTGCACAGGCATTTTCTGGAAAAAAAAATAGATATAATATAAAAGACCATTAATTTAAAAGCACATTGAAAGCATTGCTACAATCACAATGTATTTGTGACAGATGTGCCACCAGGTGGCGCAACATAGCTTAAGAACCAAAAACCATTCTGAATAAATCTGGTAAGATTGACAGGAACTGTTATGGGTTCAGTTCAGTCCCAAGTATCTTAAACATATATGTAAAAATATTTCATATTTTGCGAGTATCTCACACAAGAGCAGCCTGGAAACAGATCATAACATCCATACATGTGGCTACATTATACACAGCCAACCCGAGCCCACTGCCAGAGCACGGGTGGAGACTATATGCGGCCCAAATCGGGAAATGTTTAGAGTTGTCTGGGAAAGTTTGCTACAAGTATTGTTTACCTTTCTTTTCCCTTCATCCTTCCCCTCACTGGTGGAGACCTCCTGCAGTGGTGGCTGGTTTTCTTTGCCACAACTCTTCAGCTGGTGCGACTGCTGTGCTGCAGTACAGTGAGTTTTCCCATCTAGACTCATCCCCTTAAATTTTTCCCTGGCACTGAAAAAGTTGATGTGGTCTGCAGTGTGGCCGAACACCAGCACATTTTCATGTGGAATGGCACTAGGATAAGTGATAAAATCGTTAGTGGACAGATGTTGGGCTGCCAAACTGTCCAAAGATGAGCCATATGTCTGTTGGGCACAGTCTGGGTTTTTGACAAGCGCTGGGGCAGAGAGGCAGTCGGGTCCAGCCTGCTTTGTGCTTGGGGTTTGTGTTGCGGTAGGCTCAGGCACTGACACAAGCACTGTTTTTACAGAAGGAGAACAGGACAACACCTGTGGCTTTAGAACTCCATCGGCTAGATTTGGAGATGGAGCAGGAGAGTGGGGGAGGTGGTGAAGGGAGGGAGGTGGATGAGGCTGGCCCACCAAAACACTTTGTGCAACAGTCACCTTATCGGTCTTTGGAGGCTCAGGCACCACAGTGGCGGCCCTTGGTTGAGAGACAGGAGGTAACATGGGCCGATTCCCAGAGTCATATACGCCATTGGACAGCGGAGGAGAGAACAGAGACACAGAAGCAGCTGTGGAGTCAGAACAAGGACGGTCCTGCCGGCTGCTCCGACCTACAGCAGAACGAGATGCTCCAGCATGACCTGATGGAGCTGCCGCACCTTTAAAGGAAGAAGAGCTAAGCTGATTGGAATGGATGCCCGTATCTGGCTGACTAGTTGAGTGTGTTGCTTTGCTGCCAGTAGAACTTCCCAGTGATTCCAGCAGTTCTTTTACCGAGGGACCAGTTATGTTGCTGGCTTGGTTGTGGGGATCTGAGCGGCCCAGGCTGTGGGGCTGTGCGTAGGATTTGGAGAGTGGCTCGTGGTGTTCAGACAGATCGCTATCAGAGTGAGAACGCCACAGTTTGTTGTGCCTCTGCTTGCTGCGGAAGAAAGTGAAAATGAAGTAACATATCACTTCTCAGAATTCTTTGCATGAAATTGACAGAGGAATATTTTTGGGGGTTTTTTGTTTTTGTTTTTTCTTACATTGTTTTATAAGATTTTGATAATGCACTTCTTTCTGCCAGTATCAATATTTGCATTACCATGGATGATGTCTGTGTGTGTGTGTGTGTGTGTGTGTGTGTGTGTGTACCTGGCCATGAGTATTCCCTGATACTCCTCCAACTGTCTCATAAAAGAGGGGTTGGGTTTGGTAACAGTTCGACGCTCTTTGACGTAATCAAAGGCTTTTTTCAAATCCCAGCCGTACTCCTTCATGGCATACGCTATCACTGTGGCCGCAGACCGGCTAATCCCCATTTTACAGTGCACCAGGCACTTGGACCCAGATTTCCTAGGGTAGATATTAAGAATGATTGTCATTCTCGATAGATCTCATTCTTCGCAGGAAAAAAAAGAGAGGATGAAACATCTCAAACTCACTTGGCTCTAGATATAAACTTGTAGGTGTCATTCCAATAGGCTAGCAGGTCAGTGGCCTCCTCATCATACACACGGATGTTGTGGTACTCAAACACACCGGGAAAGAAGTTATCAATCTCCCTTGTTACATTCAGGATGTAATGAACTCTGAGTGACAGAAAGACATGAGCGAGAGGAAAGATGAGCCTTAGATGAGAGAGGGGTATGTAGGTATGTATTGATTTGTAAAACTGAGCTTGTTGGTATAACAGAATGAAGAACTTTTAATTTCATCCTAATAAAGCAAGTTTTCGTTTTTTTGATCCGAACAGTCAGTTTTGTTGTATTGGGGTTTTTTCCCCCCCCTCCGTCCTTACCCACAGTTCTGTAACTCGTCCAGATTGGATGCATTCCACTCAGATCCCTGCAGGAAACAAAAAGGAATCCTCAGACTTGTTCAGCACCTTCCAATAAGCTTTTCATAATGCTGAAGTCCAGTGAGAAGAAATGATTGACATACAGTGAGTTCTCCAAACCCAACAACAGCAAAGTACCTTAAAACTGTGCTGAATTTAAAATTACACAACACTATCTTGCACTTTGTGAGAATCAGATCCGGGATACAGGCGTGGGAGATCAGAAACATTTTATATTCTCTGCTGCTAAAAGCAACAGAGGTGTTTCAGAGGTTAACCTACCAAGAAAACGTGGTCAAAGATCTCCGTAGGACTGTCCATCTGGCCCAGAATGACAATCATCTCATTGTCGATGAACTCCTTGAACTCTCGCAGATTGCATGTCATGTGCATTTCCAGCTCTGTTCGGATCTAAAGAACACATCCAGGACAGAAAGAGACACGTGCAGGCAAAATGTAAAGTCACACAATAATGACTAAAAAATAAATAAATAAATAAATAAATAAATAAAATAGCATGGCATTTTCCGAACATTTTCTTTGACTGGGAGATGCTCGAAGCAGACTCACCTCTTTGCAGGTGACATTCTCAAGATCTTTCTGCATCATGATTTCCCGCAAACTGGCTTTGATCTGACGCTCAGTCAGCTCTCTTTCTGTAGGTCTGTAGAAACATTATGATGGTGGAAGAATATATGAAATAAGTTCATGTCTATCGGTTTTCCACATAGAGAACATATCTGACAAACATCACTTGGCTACTTACACGTCAGAGAAGAGAACTGGAGAGTCGGCACGGTGTGACTGCACGTCCTGCATGGCGTTCCACTCGTTGATGCGGGTCTGGTCGGAGGAGACCCTGCTCTGATAGTAGCTGACCCAGGTGAGGAACAAGCTGCCTGGAAAGTAGTTATGACTACGGGCCACCTCGCAGGCTTTATGGAGTGACTGGAGGGCTGACCTGTCAGGAAAAAACCAAAAAAACCAAAAAAAAAACATGACTTCTAAATGAAATGGGGAAAAACAGAAACCAACGAACAATAGAAATATCCACAGCTGTACCAATTATCCAGTATGACTCACCACATGGCTTGCACAGAAACAGGCTTGAATACATGCACCCTGTTGTCAGTTGATACACTGAAACCCCTGTGAGCAGGAACAGAGGAAGTATAGTGAGTTAAAAATCTTAGCGATCTCATGTTTAACGTGTCCTGTGCTGAAGAATTTGCTTACCCGTCTCCATCTAGATGTATTAAGGTGTCACTCCACAGGGGCAAAACCAGCCCAACAGAACACGAGCTGAGTGGGGAAAACAGTTTTCCTGTTATATCTTTAACCAGAACACCAAAACCAGCAGGTACCTAAAATCTCGTGTGTCACTCTCACCCATCTACAGGGCTAAAATCCATTCCTAGCACCACGCTCTCCTCCGTGTCCTGCCGACCATTGGTTGAGACCACCACCATGTAGCGGGTGATCTGAGCATGTGCGCTCTCCAAACGAACCGCCTAGAGAAGGAAAAAACAAAACAAAACGCAGTTTGTGGCTTGACAGTTAAATAAAATCAGTGAGACTTATTTGTGTTTTTATGGGTACCCACCAGTTTGATGTTGTCCTCTGGTCTGAGGAGAGTAAACATCGTCTGTAGGTGCTGCTGGATATCTCCTGGCAAGATGAAAGTAACGCATACATGACGCAAGATGGCAAAAGTTAAACAGTCAGTGGCTGCTGAGGGGGAATTTTCACCTCACCTGCATGTTTGCTGCGCAGCTGGGAGAAACGGGAGGCAGACGAAGAAGTGGAGCCATTTCCTCGAGGCAAGAACAGAGCAGCTCCCTTAACGGTCAGGAAACTTTCACTGATGCTGCACAAAGACAGAAAAGATTGAACGGTGAGCAATATCCACCCACACATCTATCACAAAACTCATCCTTGGAAGACTTTACAGCTTTTACTGACTTTTTGTTAAGTTTCTCCAAGGTCCACTGACAGAAAGCGCAAAGAGCAGAACTTTTGACACTTTATTATTTTCAGACATTTTCAATAAAAATTCTAATTTGTAGCTTCTCAAATGTGTGGATTTTGAGCCCGTCTCCATCATTTGAAAAGTACATTATCCTGGAATGTTGCACAGAATGAAGCAACAGAAATCATTTTGGCTGATGGAAATTTATGACAAGCATTTTTTCATAAATTTATGTGAATTAATGAGTTATGTTGGTCTGAACTGTTACAGTGGTGACATACAGACATAAACACACTTGTTTCATTATGCTGATTTTTATTCCCCCAAATATAAAAGAGGAAGAAAGAAAAACAAAAAGCAGAATATAAAGTATGGGTGACTTTGTAGTATTAAAGTTGAATGCATTTCAATAGTAGTTATTCAGTTCAATGCTTTCTTAGAAAACACTCATATTTTCCAAAACAACACAATAATGGGACAATTTCTGATTAAGATGGCAGTCCCAGCTAAGCTTCTTCGTGGTCTGAACAACAGACTTACGTAATGGACTTAAGATATCTGACGCCTGCCTATTATTCTGCTATTATTATAAGCAGTATTATTGTCATTATTATTATTACTACTACACAAAGGCTTTGTCCCTCACAATGTGAGCTAGAAAGACAAAGTCTCATTGTCTTCTGTGATGATGAGTAAAAGCAAAATCACCAGTAACACCAGCGATCGCTGACTAATTTGTCACTCCATCTGGGCAGCAAGTTTAAATATAGGCTTGAGCTAAGGAAAGACCGTCAAAGACAGGAAGTCATGTTGTTGTTGTCTGCTGTGATGATGCGGGAGGAAAGGAAACAAAGGCAAAGGAGGATAAACCTGCAATGGACAGCAGTCATTACTGAAGTGACAATTATGGCAAACTAAGCAAACTTTCATGCAAGTTTCCAAGTTAGAAAAAGTGGATGTTAAGAGTCTCTGACACCCACGCTGCCTTGCACACACCCAATTTTCTTCATGACATGACGTACAGAACACTGGACAAATATCTGCGCGAGCATAGTGCATCCTAGTTAACCTTTTATATTGAAAAAAGCCATTGATCAACAAAAATCAAGAAGTGAATGCATTGGAATCACTGAAAACACTGACAAATAAGTCCTTCTGTTGGTGCACTGTGCTGCAGGCAGACCAAGAATATTTCAGAGGCAATACAATGCCAGAGAGGACAGAGGCTGACAGCTGGGCTTGCACACAGACTCACACAAGCAAACACTAGACAGATGTCTAACTCAAGTGCTAATGAAGTGTTTGTGCAAATTATATCTTGACATGCTTCTTCCAAGCCATAAATTTCCAATTAAATGCAAGTGTCGTTCCGTGGCTTTCACAATGAAGACAAAATAATCACATCCCCTGATTCTGCTGAAGGTACATCGTGTGCCTTGCTCTGCTGTGCCCCCCCTCAGGATGCATTTAAGGAACAGCTAAAGGTGGGTGGAGAGAAGTGCATCCTAGCAGATGAGTAAAAGCATCTGGCAGATATCTCAAAAAGGAAGCAAAGGGACGGAAACCTGTTCCTGCAGCTACTCGTTCAGCTGCTGTGCTGCTATATCCTTCTTATGAAGTCATTAAGAGAAAAAACACATGTTCATACAAGTGCACACTAAGTCTAAGCTGAAGTTTGGAGTAGACCATTACCATGGCACTGCAGGCAATATAATAATTCATGTAGTGTTATCGTTACTATAAGCAAGAAAAGCTCCGGATTGTGAGCACGGCAACTTACAGCTGATAAATTTCCACCTGAGAGATCACAGAGTTCTCGGTAAAATACGGTCTGATCTTCACCCCGCAGCAGGCGCAGAAGCAGCCGGCCGACGAGCTCCGCGGGGCGGTCACAACGCCGGGAGGCATCGCTGCTCCCGGAGTGCGGGCAGGGCGCGCGGAGACGACAGTCGACGATGTGCGAAGTAAAGTTGTGAAGACGCAGAAGCTCTGCTCTAAGACCACACGGTGCTTCGTTTTTATTCAATTTTTTTTTATCGCAGATTTAGAAAATTAGCTCTAAACCGACAGATTTCATAGAGCGGAACAATCTAATATTATAAAGCGACAAAGCAATAACATATTTAAGAGCGCCTGTGACAGAGCAGGTGCCTCAGAACATCTGATCCATGGTCTGCTGTTCGAAGTGTCTGCAGCAGGCTGCGGTAAATCCTGCCGCTGAGGGGGAGGAGACACACATGGTCCAATCCGTGACAACAGCAGTCTGAGGAAGACTACGAGGAATTATTGGAGACATGGTGAAAGTGTGCAAGAAAGACAGCCACAAGTACCCGGATAAAAGTGTTTAACGGTCAGAATGGCAGTCGGTGGCATTCCTATATGCTTTACAACAGCCTCGAGACGTCACTGAAATTCCTCACGCTGTTCCTGGGTCACCATGTTTTTCCACGTAACACGCAGAAGGAAGTGGCTGCTTTAAAATGATGCCTCATGCACATTTTAAAAACGCCAAATGTAAGAATAACAAATAATGACAATTTCCAGCTGTGTCAACATAACGAATAAGAGAGCTAGACGCTACATAAAAACTCTCCATAATTAAGACATTTTTTCTTTTTAAAATGTGGATGTGTCTGGCTGACAGCCTGATTGAAAAACTAACCAAGCAATCCCAGAAAGCATGACTTTAGAGAGAGCCCCCCCCACACCCACACACACACACACACACACACACACACACACACTTTGAGCTGCTTATCAGCACCTTAACAACACCACAGTATTTTGTCATTTTCTCCACAATAACATCTGAGAGGAAATGTTTTTCTGTTCATAGGCTAGTACAATCTTTAACAGTAATGAATTTTTGCTTCTTCTTAAGGTAACAAACCCATAAAAAATGCAAATAAGAAAGGGTAGAAAGCTTTTAAGCAACGTTGATAGGTTCAATTGTTATATTAGACAGGGGTATTTCAAAATCAGTACACCCCTAGTTCTTAGAACCATAACCTGACACTGAATGTGTATCCAACAGCATGACAACAACAACAACAGAAAAAAAGAGATTGAGAAACCTGGAAGGAGATTTCAGGCTGCCTGTGAACTAAGTAGAAACTTGACCTTAGACTTGGTTGTGCTGCTTGTTGATCCCTTGTGGTTTCAATTACAAACTAAGGGTAACTATTTGGCCACCAGCTGACTGCCAGTTTATATGCCGGGATAAACAACTGCAGTGTGGTGTTTTTCCTCTTAGGTCGACCTGTGTCTCTGACCCAAGAGGCAACCGATGAACTGGGCTGATGAGCTCAATGAAGCTACAGATTTTGACCTCGTCTGAGAGATCCTTACAAAGAGAAAAGCGTTTATTTATTAGACTGAAGAGTCACATGTGGTTAAATGTATCACAGCATGAACAATAAATGGTGTAACAGTACAGTCAAGCTTTAAGTAGATAAAGAATAAGCAGTGATATATAAAGCAGGAGAAGGGATGGGAAGTGGGATCCTTTTACAAATTGAATGAATTATTTTGTAACTTGTTTAAATTCAATTTGATCCAAAATTCATCTTAAGTCATGTTATATTGTAAAGCAATGATGTGACATCTGACTGCGTATCTAATCTTACCCATTTTCTATCACTCCTGGCAGTTGCAAACTGATAATGATGTGAAATTTTTGCAGACCTGAGTCACATGTGAGTGTTTTTTTCCCTGCTCAGTGGTCAGACTCAGAGATAATGAAGCAGGTGTGGTTTTCCTGAACATATCAATAAGGGAACTGATAAAGATCAGAGCTATAAGCAGAACAGATAATGATACAGGTATCTAAAAACTTACCAGTTTCTAAGCAGAGGCAGACACATGTTACAAACAATCACAGGGAGGCCTTCCTCATCAACTAATAACAGCTTAACCTGACAGCCACTTTTCCACTCTCATCTCCCTGTTGGCCTCTCACATCGACCCCTTCAAAATCCCTACCACCTCCCTCCTTACTTTAACCGGTGTTATTGATTAGGGAAAGATCTGTGGCATCTTCTTGTAAGGGCGCTGGAGGGATAGCTAAGAATAATCACGGGGTTGTTCATTCCCACCTTTGGGATTTACAGACTCTCAGCAACCCACATGTTTATGTGTGAGATGTTGAACCCATCTCTCAAGTTCCACCTGGCTATTCTCCCCCTTTGACTGCTGAAATTCAAACCATCCAATAGCAAGTGGCGAATGCCAGGATGTAGTTTTTACATGTAGACACCAGACACTCTGCTGCTCTCATGTTTCCAAACATGCGAACACAGACAGTCACCTTAGTGATCGCAGCTTCACCTTGTGTATACATTCACACACCCAGACTTTACAGTATTTCTTTGAATCACACATAACCTGTTAAACATCTGCGATGAGCATCACACACCGACAAGAAGTCTAATAAATCAGCCTGTTAGCATGACTACAGTATATCTGAATTACACAAGAATGAATACAAATCTGTAGAGGCACACAAATGTATAAATGTAGCACAAATGGAAATGAGTCCCATTCAGACATATAATCCTTTGTTCCACTTTTCCCCTCCTCTGACTACAGAACTGTGAGATTATAAGAGATCAGAAATACGCTCCGATTGTAGTCATAATAAATAACCTCTCTTTCTCCTAATTTCCCCTCTGCATGGTCCGCCAGTGATGTTGCTGCTTTTTGCTGATGTCACCAACTTGCTGATGTCACTGGCTTTAATCAGCAGCACTGCAGTGGGGCTTGCTTACGCAGGCAGGCGCGCTGCCTCACTGAAGCCTTATTCCAGTTTGAATGAATCTCACTACCTGTGTCAGAGATGAGCTCTGCTGCAGCTGCTGACTTGTACGGCGCAGCGGGCACAGACGTCAGCAGCGGGGAGGGGGGAAAACGAACAGACTGCCTCTGAGACTTTGGGAACGTGAATTCAGTGGACAGGCTCAGCTTTAGTGAATGGCTGCTGGAATTGTGAATATGCAACATGCAGCTTGAACTTGAAAGAACTTGAAAGAAACAGTGAAATGAAAAATGCACACATGGCATCAGTTTATTTTTTCCTTTTGCTATACCCTACATGTGTGTTAATTTCTTTACTTTTGAAAATAATTCTCGTCTTTTACCTTCAACTAAAACACAGAAATATGACTTTAATAAGACTCGGCTAGCACTCATTAATAGTTACACTGATTTTTATACAATTAAATGATCTGACAGTGTGGGTGAAGGAGACATGGACAGCTGGGGGAAAAAAATCTCTCTACAGATACTTAAAAGGTGTATTTAATAATCTAGCTTGTAAGCAATTTTAGAAACAGCCCTTACAGGGGGTCACTTTTATTTCAGATGCTGAAAATAGTCTTATTTCTGCAAAGATTTTAAAGCAAAACAACAAAGAAAAAAAAGAAAATGAACTCAAAGAACTCTCTCTTTATTACAGTATTCTTTGCCCAAACTAACAATCATACTGGGAACAGGCTCACTTATTCCTACACATCATGCCCTTTCTCATGACCTCTCTAGGATATATCAGAGACTGTGTATTTATGCAGCAGCTTTCCGTTAGTCTGATGTATGAAATCAGCAACTGTGAAACTCATTAGTTTAAAATTGAATTTGTGAACAAGATTTGACAATTTAATTGGAGAAGATACAAAGTGGCAGTCATATCATTGCGTCAGTGAAAAAGACTGTTGCATACTAATGCCCTCACTCAAAGTCTCACGTAGGAGATACATTCCAAGTAAATCAAAGACAAAATGTTTGGTTTTTTATATATTAAAATTTTTTTTTGCCTAACATTGTCTATTACGGTATATAAAAGAGAGAGAGAGGAGAGAGCAGCATGTGTTTATTTAAAAAACTTTATTGTGGGCTTACCTCCACTCTGATTACATTTAAACATAGTGCTAACACTGACAGGTCACAGGAGTTTTAAAACATTAGATGCACCTCCTATTCAAACTGAACTTGGGAAAAAAGTGAAATTTAATACTTTGCTGCCTTCAAATGAAACATCTACAAAAACAAAACTAAAAAGATCCACTCTCTAATTATCTGCAACACCCCTTGCACATGCTTTTCTTAATTTATGAACATGTATTCTTGTGTTTCTTAATTTTTGGATATGATATGATTTTTTTTGTACACAAGGAATGAATAATAATAATCCTGTAACTGATAATATCATGTCATGATTATATCCATTCATTCTATTCATTCGCTTCCGCTTATCCTTTCCAGAGTCGCGGGGGGTGCTAGAGCCTATCCCAGCTGTCATAGGGCGAGAGGCGGGGTACACCCTGGACAGGTCGCCAGTCTGTCGCAGGGCTAACACATAGAGACACAGACAACCATTCGCACTCGCATTCACTCACAGATTCACACCTATGGGCAATTTAGATTGACCTATCCCCACTAACTGCATGTTTTTGGACGGTGGGAGGAAGCCGGAATACCCGGAGAGAACCCACGCAAACACGGGGAGAACATGCAAACTCCACACAGAAAGACTGATGGTGGAATTGAACTCAGGACCTTCTTGCTGTGCTGCCCTGCTGATTATATCCAATAAACAAGTATTACAAAATCTGCATTGGTATCAGCTCCAAAAAGAAGTTCAAGACTTTCAGTTTTAGTGACCTACAACCCAGAGCAAATGATCTGCCTAGGAATACAAATAAAGCTTAACCAAATTTTAACATCTAATAACAGCTCACAGGTCAAACAACTACTATATCAAATATATCATCTTGGCCCAGAACATCCCTGCTTATAATGCACCCAAACCTGTAATCGAGCTGTGAACTGGGTATTAAAAACACTACAGGCGTTCCCCTCTGGGGGACAATATCACAAAGCTTCACAATGATAATAAAAAAGAGCTTTGAGGTTACTTTGAAGTCAAGACAAAGTAAGGCTATTCATTCAGCTTCACCTTTTTTTTTTTTTAAATATGCTGCACTGGAAAATATGTGTAGGCATGGTAATGTAAAACAACATGCATCACAGGATCCCTGATTTCCATTAAAATATCACACTTATCCAGTTGTGTAAAGAATAAAAGAGAGAAAAATAATAACATTCATTTTAGGAGCTAACTCGGAGTGATATTCGATCATGTACCTGTCTCTGTGCACACAAACATGCACACAGCAAGCACAGATTTCAGTCGCAGCTGCACAAACACAGACAAATCTCAGCTGGATGATGAAGAGCTCCGATGACCAAACAGACACAGAGACTTTGGGAGTGGTTACCAATCTGCCCGTGGATCAACAGTGCAGTTCCCCTGACCCACATAGCAAGTTACTCACAGAGATACTGCTGCCCTCTAATGGGCTGTCTGCAAGCCACTGTTTATTATCTCATTCAGTGCGTGATTTCAAGATTATTAAAGGGCCAAACATAACAGAGGAGACCTAAAAGTGTTCAGTGGCAGAACAAATAAACACAACGGGCAGTGGAAGGAAGTAGCCAATTATCAGGGGACGAAAACCAGTTGCAAGTGTGGCTGAATGAAACTGGATTAACCAGAATTCCAACTCTTAAGTAATAAGGGACAGCAGTGGATGTGATGCGATGATGACACAGTACAGGAGCCCTTTTTCAAGTCACAGCAGTATAGAAAGGCAGTCCTGCAGCGTCAGACACATTTTATGATTATTTATTATCTGGGTATTTGGGAAAAGCCTTTTTTTCCTCCCACTTTGAGCGGATCAGGTCAGATCAGGTGAGAGGTCATGGGTAACAACCTAACATGCCCCGTGTTATGAACTGGCTTTTTTTGAGACTGAGAACATACATATCCAGTGGATTTCTGGTCCAGTGAACCAAATGCTTTCAAGTTTAACACACAGAGCTCAATGTGTGTCGGTATCTTACCTCCTCGGCTGAGAGCGGCGGTCATCCTCCCCGCTACCTGACTCCTGGGGAGATAAAATAAGAAAAATACAACTGAGAACAAGAGAAATGCAACAGCCAACATATAAGAGTGCAGTCAGAGCCAATATCAGCAGTGTCAACTCTTCTTCTTTTCTAAATAAGGAAATAATATTTTATACACCGAATTGCCAAAAAGCATCCAATCCACAATTTTGCACAAAAACTTAATTTTGGCATTGTTATATTAGATTCCCAACTTCTAAAAGAAAAGTGCCATTTAAAAAAAAAGAAAAAAAAAAAAAAGAAAGAAATCACAGGAAAGCCCATCTTTAAATAGAGAAAACGTCACCATAAACAAATTTAGTAAAAACTCAAATGAGCTCTCAATTCATGCAAACAAATGGTAAACGAGAACAGAAAGGAAATCCCACTGTCCTATTTTGGGTAACAAAGACTAACTTGCATATTTCCATGTTCACACACACATTAAAGGCACAAGCATCCAGCTTAACATTCAACACTGCCTGACCTGACAGACACGAGACACGAGACAGAGAGAGACAGAGAGACAGAGACAGAGAGAGAGAGAGCGCTTTAACTCAATTTACACACTCTCCAGGAAAATGACCTCAGTCTGTTTTTAAGGTGTGGCTGGACAGGGAATAACACAATCTCTCTGTCTCTCTCGGCTCACATACACGAACATGAAGAGATGAAGAGACAAAAAGAAACATTTAAATCCGAAAGTTGTGGAAAACAAAAATGTGCCAAACGTGGATGCTAAGGCTCAGTGGCTGATAAAATACCTGGCCCTTATCTTGTAATGCTTGTACTTATCTTGTTTACACCCTGTGTGAGCTTAACTAGCCTTTAATGACATTAACATCACACAAAAGTAGATTAAAGGTATATATATTTTAATAATAATAAACACATACAGGGCTACTTCAGGGGTTCTAGCCTGATTGGAGATCACAAAAAAAATTAATACAGCCAGTAGATAATTTATGCAGTGTCAGTGTGAGAAGGAAGTATAGAACTGTAAAGTTTGGTTCAAGTTATCATATACTGCCAGGTCTTGTGACACTGCTGTGGATCCAGTTAAGTGCAATAACTGCAAAAGGTGGTTCCCAGCTCTTTTAAGCCACAGTGTCCAAAGCAGATTTCCATTGTGGGCTTTCAGAATAAAGATATTTAAAACAGATCCTGTGCAATTAAAAGCAACTCATGTAAACAACCTGATGCTGGAGTAATGGTGTCACAGAAAGTTTCTGCTCCACACGATTCTTTCTTAGTACAGTTTCACTAAGAAACTATTGGTTGGATTGCTAGATGGTGTGCTAGACAACAAAGCGACATAATTAGAACCTCGCTAACTCTTAGTGCTGAACATTTGAGTAATTGGCCTTTTGGAAACGATACTATTAAAATATCTACTGCTGCAAAGATTACAATCATACTGATTTTATTGAGAAACTTTAAAAATTCAAAGCACCTAGTTGTACATGTTATTGAAAACTGAGAACAGGTTAGGGCAGGGGTGCCAAAACTAAGGCCCAGGAGCCTAAACTGGCCCAGCAAAGACTCTAAAGTGGTCCACTGGACGGCTTTGGAAAAAGTGAAGGAGGGCAAAATCTTTGAACTTTAAAGTGTACTTTTAGTTTTTCCAGCTTTCTCCTCTACGGCTATTCATCCTACACCAAAGTAATTAATTAACAGATAAACAACTAAACAAAAAAATGTTCCTGTATGCAAAATGGTTTTTTATAAGTCAGCACCTGAACTACATTTATTTTCTAAAATTTTATCTCAAAGAGACCTGGGATGTATAAACACTGATAAAACCTGTTGAAACTCAGGTACTAAATGTGTAGTTAAACTTCTTTACATTGACAAAAAGGGGAATTTAATTCTATGGTTGTATGTCGCCTTTGATGTAAAATGAGCTTGACATAACGGAGTATGCAGCAGGAGGGGAAAAATGCATTGATGCATTTGTAATATCAACTTTAGTACAGCAGATTAGACAAAGTTTCTGTTACTGTTCTTTGTCCTACAGTACGATATAACATCTAGTGTTTGTTTAGATTGGAAAACACACAGACTTTGCATATTTTGCATATGTATGAAAATGATTGATTTTTTTTTCCAAAGCTTATGGAAATGTCAAGCCTGAACATGCGGTCTGGGCAGGGATCTGCATGTCCAGAGATCAGTCTGTGCTTACGTGTTACAGCCAAGATTATCACAATGCAAAAGTGCTTCTACCGTAAAATGAACATGTGTGTATGTGTGTGCTCTGCCTGTAAACGCAGCGAGCAGATACATTCACTCCACATAGGGTGCAAGCTAATATAAAGGGAGGAAGAGTGCTAGTAGACATGTCGCACACAGACAGACACGTCACATCCCCCCCCCCCCCCCCCCCCCCCCTCCACGCACACACACTCACGGGGAGGGAAAAAAAAAGCACAGGAAGTCATAAGTGTCTGTACAATTTGCTACCAAAATATGTATGTGGCTTACAACTTGATAGCACATTTCCACTACAAAAAGCTTCATACACTTCACAACCCCTGTCCTATTTACCTTCCTAAAAATCACACGTGCTTACTTTTACAGCACACACTCATTCCTCAATTCACCATCACTTCTTGAAAGACAGACACTTTAGCAGACAAGACTCCTTGCTACTTGTTGCTCAGTGATAAGACATAAAAGCTCCTTCAACTACATTTCATCCTGGATGACAAATTACCTAAGAAATAGCACGAAGGTTATCATTAGGCCTACTCACAGAACCTGTTTGCTCTGAGCTATAAGGTAAAGGGTCCCTCTAAAGAAATTCCATGACTGACAAAGTTTGTGGAAAAATAGCTTGATTGTAGTTGAGATTTGGGGCAAAGCTGGGAGGAGGGGAAAATAAATACACAGTTCATCTAATCTTCTCCTGGGTCCAAGTAGCAAGTTAACAAGGGAAATTGCTTTCCCCTACTGTGCTCCGTCTTGGAGTAAGCACACACTCTGAATCTACGTTAAAGGCTGTACAGTAAGCCAAGGAATTCACCTTAATGTGTAATTTAATCTGTAAACACTATATGACAATGCAACATACACTGGGAAGTTAATATAGGTCAACTTTTTCACATAATGTCAATAAAACACACACACAGAAGTGTGAAACAGATAACATTTTAATGGTAAACAGAGTGTGCTTGTATATTACTTCCTCCCTCTGTTTCTGCCTGTCTGATGGGGTTCCCTGTTTCTGTAGAAACCAGACAAGCAAAGGGAGTAGCAACAGGAAAACCACCTGCTCCTCTGCTTTGCATTGGGTACACTCCTGCCTTCAGTAAACGCACACACACACAAGCAGACAGACAGACAGGAAGAGAGAGGCAGACACATAGAAGGCATTCAGACAGAGAGACAGTCTGGGTACGTGACAGACCCGCAGAGAAAAAGAAAAGACGCGTCCACAGCCTCGTTTACATACAAGGCAGGACACTGCACCAGTGTTGTAAGAATAAATACCTGCACTCACGCGTGTCACTTGACAAATACCAACGCGACTACTTCAATGTATGCAGGTAAAAACCATTACATAATAACAGACATGACTTGTTGTCACACCATCGCTGAAAGTTTCTCTATTCTGGATACTGTAAAAGCAACTAACTGCCAGTTGAGCGTTTACAGTACCGGAAATGTACATACAATGAGCATATAAGCAGCGGTGTGCATTAAAACAAAAGGTGCTGTCATTTTCTTTCAAGTTAACCCTTTTATTGTATATAAGAAGAAATAAGAAGATATTTTCAGGTTAACTTAGCAGCTAGTAGCGACTAATACTGTAACTGAAAATGATGGGTAGCTATATGTCACGCATGCGCAGCAGCACAAAGGCAAGGCAGTTGGGTGACAGTGAGCAGCCGACAAAAAAGACAGCCAAAAATGTAGCCTCAAGTAGCCCTCCGTATCGAGGAGATGTTAGTTTGGTGGAGGCGGTAGAAGGAGTAGAGGAGGCTTCAGGGAAAAGCGGTTCTTACCGAAACGCAGGGGCTGGAGCTGGTGCTGGGGGTCGGTGAACGCTGCACGGTAACCAGCGCCATTCAGCGACCGGGAAGCGGACACCTGAGAAGAAGCGACGGCGGAGACACGAGCATAATTGTGTTGTGAGGGCGAAAGCCCAGTTGAACCTGACTTTTTGATCTTCTCTCCTTTAACCCCCCTCCCTCTCTTTCCCTGTGATCGTACACTGTTTGACTACTCCCCGGCTGTTTCCTCTGTAAGCGCCACCTGCGCATGCGCAACTACCCTTAGCTTGTCAATCCCGATTAACCGTGTGTGTGCTGGAGATAAACAAAGCACTTATGAGGAGTGTCTACAGAGAAGCAATGCTACTTCTTAAGAGGTCATTTATTTGAATAGAAGTGTAAATGCACCATTATGTAAACCGCATACAACAATTGCATTACAAGGTTTAAGCCTAGAATCGAATAGAATAGAATCGAATAGAATAGAAAGCCTACATTGTTATTGCAATTCAATTACAAAGAGATTGGGAGTGCCACCCCAGCTTGATGAAACAAGGTTGAAGCTAAAGGAAAGCAAACTACAAGACTGTATAATAAGTATGTATATAAATAACATAAAATTAATAGAATATTTTAAGGGTTTTATTGTGTGACAGTGTGTGTGAGTGTGTACTGTGATTGTTCACTTTGCATTTTGGTTGAGAGTGGTACTGGCCTTAGGGTACAAACTGTTTCCACAACTGTTAGTCTGAGATTTAGTGACCTGTAGCGTCTGCCTGAGGGCAGAAAGTCAAACCAGTGGTGGCAGGGTGAAAGGAGGCTTTTACAATGTTTTGGGCAGTGGAAACTAAGCAGTCAGCATACTATACTGTGTGGCTTTTCCTTGAAACTACTCACACAGACTACTACTTTAGGACTGTTGTAGTTAAACTAATGAAGCTTGAGGACAAATATATCCTAATACTCTGTAGGCATGCTGCTTTAATTTTAAATAAATTGTATCTTTAATATTTTAAATATAGCAGCAAAAGACATTAATATTGATAGATGTATAATGATCTCAAAGTGCTTCTTAATGCGGTTTATTGATTTAAGAGAGTTTATTTGCATAAAATACTTTTATACATATGCTGCTGTCAGTTTAATTAATTTACAATGATCTGAGACCAAAGACTTTACCAAATCCACTTTCGTAAATTGCTCTCAAATCTGAAAAGCAAGACTAAATTGGAAAAACCTTTGTAGAAAATGGCTAAAGAGAATTAGTCTAAACCTGTTGTACTCATGCTTAAGGCTGGGGAAAAGAAAAAAATGGGGCACCTTCCTGTAGTCTACCAGCCAGCAGTCATATGATATTTTGTAAGCATACGCAAGTAGCTTCCTGTCCAAACCTGTACAGCTACACTGTTATCTTTGTTGCCTGAGGGCACAGATCAAGGATAACAGGAACCTGTCAAAAACCACAGACGTAAATATATTAAATGTGTGTCATCATCAGCAAGTGTAACACAGCCCAGAGACCAGCACATGGAGGTATGCACAGATTCATCATGCCAGGACTACTACTGCCATTACCTGTTGTGAAATCTGGTTTCACTCTCTCCATTCGTCTGCACAGACTTAATTGTTAAAAATCAAAAACTAAGGCATTAAACAATAATTCACTGTATTTCCTTGAAGGCACTGGTAGTTCCTTTTCTCCCTATTTTCTCTGTTGCACAAAAAGCGAAAATGTTTCTTTTAGTCACCAATATCCACATATCCCTATCCAATATCCCTACTACGTGAATGTTACTTAAAGCACTTCTTCTGGCCTTATGTAAACCTACCTGTCCATTTAACCAGCACTGCATAGTTCATTTGATCGCCATATAGTTCGTTCATCTATCAGGCAGGTTTGGTCGTGAATCGCAAGGATTAGCAGTAAGGCCACAGGGGAGATGAGATGCAGATTACGGAAGAGATAATGGTGTTTGGATTTAGAGTCACTCAGATGAGGCGGCTGGGACTGAAAGCTACAGCTTTAATCGCAGGTGAGCCGTGCGCTCTTTGATCTTATTTAATGGAATGAATTAACGTGCAGGTTTAGAAGAGAGCATTTGACAAAACAAATCAAATTAAAATAAATGAAAGGTGTTTGAGATTTATCAGCACTTGATTTCTCAACAGTTAAAAACTCATCTATTTAAGGAGCACTTTGAGCAATGTGAGGCGTCCCTATGGGCCTCCCATTGTTTTTAATAATAAATGACTACTTTCATGCTATTGCACTTTGTTGATGTTCGGTCACAAATTTCAGTACACTTTGGTTTTTGGTCATTGTGGTGATTTATTGTAGAATTTGTTTCCACTTTGGAGGTAAGGAACCTTTAATGAATTAACTCTAGGGAGGTGAAGGAGCTGTACCAATACAGAAAATATTAAAGCCCAGTTCTGCTACAGTAAATTAGGTTTTTAAAAATATATATTTTTCTGCTGCCTAATCTATTAACTAAGCACATGATCAGTTGTGGCCATCTTCCTGATGTACTCATGGATGTTTGTTGTTTCATCCTGGATATGACACTCACTAGTCCTCGGCCTCCTTCTGTCCGCTTTGCAAGCAGCCTCAGGGTGCTGGATTTGGGGTGAAATCATGTATGGTAAGGGGCTTACTAGTTTGTAAATATTTTCACAAATTACAATTAAGATATTGTAATAATTATATTTAAATCTTACAATTGTAATGCATTGTAATGACTGACTTTTTGTAGAAAAGTCAGCCATTCATGTTTTAGTGACGGTCATGGCAAATGAAAATTTAGCAGTGGTAGATAAAACTTAAATGCTATACTCAAATACCAATATCATGTACTTTACTATTACAGTGCCACATCTCCGAGGCACATATTACATTTGCTACTAAGCTTTAATTAGCCTACAAGTTACTTTTCAGATCACAATTTGTAGTGCCATTTGAAATCATTGAAAAAACAAGCATTTCAAACTTCCTTATGATGAATTTTAGTAATAAACTAGGCCTTGAGGGTCAGCTGTTCTCGGAAATTCTCAGACTTTATCGGTTGCTAAGTTGAAAACATTTTTGAGCTTGTCACTTTGTGGTTCTCACATGGTAGCTATACTTACACATGTGACAGTACCAAACCAGCAGAAGTAGCGATAATAAACTCAGCTTCAGTAAAATGCTGGGTACATACTAATGTAGCATATTATATGCAGTATAGAATACAAGTAGGTACTTACACTTACAAACTCCATTTTGCTGCACATGCACTTTATGTATATAACGGCAGCAGCAGAATTAGTAGGCTAACTTGTTTTATTTGCAACATGTCAGTAACATAACTGAATATAAAAAGAGCATCTTACAGAGGCAGAATTTCAAAGTGGTAAAGCTGGGCAGAGCTTGGTTGAATGTGGCATGTTGTATAAAAGCGCTATGAGTCAAGCTAAGAATCAGTCCATTTACCATGAATAAAAACCAGATCCTATATCACACAAGAGTGGGACAAAATTCATCTGCCAAAAGATCTCCTCAGTTCCCAAGATGGGTTTATTTTGCACAGTCACTGTACATGTACATACCACTACCTCTCCACTACAGCTGCTACAATATTTATAGTAAACTGTACTGATTTATTCTTTTCTTATTTTAAATAAATATATATTTTCTTTATTTATATAGTTCATCTTATTGTTATCTAAGTGTTTCTTGTGTGCAATTTTACCTTTCTATGTGCAATATTGAAGGGGCTCTGAGCCTAAGAATTTAACTGCTGGTAGTAATGTGCCATTGATACCTTTATATGACAAATAAACGACTTGAAAATCTGAAAGTTGAACTTGAAACTTGGAGGCTATATAAACATGGTCCTGTCCCTGTGGCTACAGTCAAATTCAAGGTGACATTTTTTTTCCTTAAAATGATTTTTTTTTTTTTCAGTTTAAACATTTGACACATGTTCTATGTACACGAGTTGTAATAATAGCTTATATGAGCGTCAGTATTACCGAATTATGTATTACCTGTCCAGGTAAGCAAGTCGGAGTTTATCTAATCTCCAAAAGTTGATTCTGTTCATCTGGACGTAGCGTTTTGTGGGAGAAACGTTTCGTCACTCATCCAAGTGACTTCTTCAGTCTCAGCTGACTGCAGGTTTCCCCAAATCTTATAAACAGTACATTTGCATATTAACTGAAACCAGCCCACTGAAGGAACAATGGGCTGGGAGGTCAGTTCCTCTGAATCGAGGAGGGGGCCTAAGGGTACATCTTTCGCTAAGGGTACATCTTACAATGCTGTGATTGCAGCAATTCCCCAACTCTCTGTGAATGGTACTCATGGCCAAGTGGTCTTTGATCAGTGGGTTTTGGTCAGTGATTGTTGATCAATGGTCATGAGAATTTGCATAATTATGATTAAGGAACTGACCTCCCAGCCCATTGTTCCTTCAGTGGGCTGGTTTCAGACATTATGCAAATGTACGATTTGGGGAAACCTGCAGTAAGCTGAGACTGAAGAAGTCACTTGGATGAGTGACGAAATGTTTCTCCCACAAAACGCTATGTCCAGATGAACAGAATCAACTTTTGGAAATTTACTTTCCTGGATGATTGAGAATGCAGATGTTTATCTAATGTTACCTCTATGCGTTAGAAGTCTGTACATTTGTCAAGAGGGTCAAACCCATGAGAGCAGCAAATAACACTCCCCAAAAACATGGATATGGCTCCTTCATGCGGTGACCTTATTTACTGCCTGCTGAGTTGAAGCTTGTGTTTGTAGCCGCTTGAAATTGTGTCGAATCTGCTGTGCGAGTCCACAGCCAGCGGAGCAAGATGGCGGTCCCTACGAAACAGTGAGTTGCAGACATGCTAGCATGATTATAACAACATGTTATTATATTGTTTCAGGTTGTTACGGTAAAGCTTAGAGCCATGCTAAAAGAGCTTATTTCACTATATCAGCCGTGTAGTACCAGCTCGGGGTTTTGTATAAAAACGTCGGCTCTCCTTGCAGCTAGCGACCCAGCTAGCGAAATGCTAACGTTATGCTAGTCTCTCTCATAACTTATTAAACAGCAGCTCCTTAACGTTGGTTATCAAAAAACCCGTTTTGTGTTTTTCATGGTTACCACTCCTCTGTCAGCTTATTATTTATTTTATTTTATTTTAACCCGAACAGATGGTTGTAGTTGGGAAGAGTTCACAGCAAATGCTAGTCATTCAAAATACAATTTGGTCTATTTGATCCGTAAAAAAACAAACAAATAATATGCTTGCTTGGTGTCACAGTCAGTTTAAAGCCTTTGCTGTTGTCCCCATTGAAGATGCATAATCATTATGATAACCAGTGAAAGCTTGTCAAATGTGCCGTTGAATCTGTATGCTATACAGATCATTTGTATAACTCTACACATGTATACATCTGTGCGTTTGTCCGTAGTACATCTGTATATTTGCTCTCTGTATAGCAATATAAACATCTGTATACTTATTTGTCAGAATCCGTTCATAATGATTCCCACCTTTTAAACTACCCTTATCTGTGTATAATCGCACTTTTGCACTTACTGCTTTTGCACTTCTGTTTCGATGTAAACTGTATTTTGTTACCCTGTACTTATACATGTGTAATGACAACAAAGTTGAATCCTAATCTTAATCCTAATTTAAGAACCTCTGTTTCGTGATTATCCTCAGGTATGGGCTCATTTTGCCACAAAAGAAGGGATTATCAAAGACCAATACCTTACCAAAACCCTCTGTATTCGATGATGACTCCGATGAAGAGGTGGGTAAACAGATTTGTTATAAACAAGACATTACAATTTGTACTTTGTCACTTAGTAAAATGAATTTTATTCAAGTATTTTGTCTATTAAGAAACTGAAAATAAATAATGAAGAAGTTTATCCACTAACTAGCTTGCTTGTTAGCAGGCTTCTTTCTAAATATACTGAATTTATTTTTGTATGTTTTTTCCCTCAGACCTCAGTTGGGGAAAGCCTGCAGAGAGAATCTATAAAAAAGAAGATGATGAAACAAGTAAGAAGAAAAATTAAAAGATTCAATTAAATTAAAAACAAACAAACAGTGATTTGATGCCTTCATCTTTCTGTCTTCCGCTTTCCTTCTTTCTGAAGACGCGTCTGGAGATGCAGAAGGCCCTGGAACAGGACAGTACTGTATATGACTACGATGCTGTGTACGATGACATTCAAAAACAGAGACTAGAGACCAGCAAAAAAATCCTGGGAGGCACAGACAAAAAGGTAAATTAATTTATTTTATATAAAGCTGTGCTTGAAAACTAAGCAGCTGGAGTAGTAACAAAACCTCAGTGCTGCTGTTCGGTTCAAGTTGTTTTCTGATGTCCATTTGATGTAATATATGAGATGAAAATTTGTCTGTCTCTCTTTGTTACAGCCAAAATATATCCACCAGTTAATGAAAGCAGTAGAGGACCGAAAGAAAGAGCAAGAACGAAGGGAGGAGAGGAAGATTCAGAAGGAAAGAGAAGCAGAGGGAGAGAAGTTTGCGGATAAAGAGGCTTATGTTACATCCGCCTATAGGCAAAAACTGCAGGAACAGAAGGAGGAGGAGGAGAGAGAGAAGCGAGAGGCAGAGATGGAAGGTTGGAGTGATACTTAGCAGTTGTTATTAATGTCTGTGAATGACTGATGCAACTTTTTGTCATCTTTGAGCATTTTGGATATTTTAAATACAAAGTATGTGTAATTTGTTAAAATTTGTGTTTACTTAGCTGCTTTGGATGTGAAGAAACAAAAAGACCTGAGTGGCTTTTATCGGCACCTGTTGAATCAGACTGTAGGAGAGGAGGCAATACCAGATCGCTCTGCGAACAAGTCAGTCATAGCTTCTCATTACTTGCTCACCGATGAACATGTGCATGTTTTGTTTTTTTTGTTTTTTTCGGAGTCTTTATTATATCACTGTTTCTTTTACAGACCTCAAACTTCAAAGGATTCAAAAGACACAGAAAAGACTTCACCTGCTTCCTCGCCTCCATCCAATGAAAATATCCCAAGTTCAAGCAGTGACATCGAGGAGGCGCATGAGCAGAAATCTGGGTTTAGCAAGCCTGGGGGCGGCTCTGCACACTCAAAACGCCAGTACAGGCAGAGGTCACCTTCATCAGGGAGCGGTGATGAAAAGGAGAGGGAAAAGGAGAAGGAGCGAGACAGACATAAAAAGAGCCACAGAGACCAAGACAGAGCAAGGAATAGAGAGAGAGAGCGAGAAAGAGACAGAAACAGGGGAAGGGAAAGAGATGACAGGCATGGAGAAAGAAGAAGCGACAGAGATAGAAGGAGAGACAGAGACCGAGGTAGAGAAGACGACAGAGGTAGAGGAGGCAGAGGTGATACCGAAAGGGACGACAGGCATGGAAAGAGGGAGAGGAGCTCCAGAGAAAGAGAACGGGATAAGAATGGGGAGAGGGAAAAGAGAAGGAAACCGGATGAAGACAAGAGGAAAGACAGACATCTGGAGGAAGAGCAGGCACTACGGAAGGAACCAGAGAAGGAGAAGGGCATGAACAAGGAAGAAAATGAACTTGAAAGGAAGGAAGAAGTTGAATGCACAATAGAGAACAAAGATGAGCAGAAAAATCAAGGTGAGGAGAAAGAGGAAGCGGAGGAGAAGACAAACAAGTTTGCAAAGCGCAGCACAGATCAGACTGTGAGTTCGGCAAGAGAGAGGTACATGGCCAGGCAGATGGCCCGCTCTGCATCTAAAAGCTATATCGAGAAAGAGGAGGACTGAGAGCACACACAGAAAACATCTCCAAACTGCACTCTGTGTTTTGAGAATATTTATATTTTGTTTAAAAGACATCCCTTAAAAAAGCAAAATATTTTTTCTTTCTTTAAACACTTAGTGCTAACTGAACCTGTAGGGTGGTTCTTACTGAAAAATAAACATTTTAACATCTTAACATGAAGCTGTATGTAAGAGACTTATTTAAATGTTTAGGGGGAAAATCCTCAAACTGGAGGAAATTGGGAAAATGTATTTTTAAGGACTATTTTTCACTGTGGATTAATGCATACATGGTGGACTAGTGGGGCTTTAAGACTAGAACAGGATGAACTGCAATGTTTGTGTTCATTTTAAAGAACATCCTCCCACTGCAGCAATGTGGATTTTTGATCTTCATAATGTTTCTGAACAGCAGTAAAGCTCAAACTGAGTAAGATGACAGTACTTGTTAGTAGGGTAAGTTTATTGTTGGTTATAGTCTTTTCATGGAACATTAATATGATTATAGTACATTACCAACCTTTTCCTGTAACCACCATACAATGAACAGACTGAAAGTGTGCAAATATTTCAGTCCCTGGCAAAGAAATGCAGATTTGTGTTTTATCTTTGTAAAAATAAAAATGTTGAATATGAGGGGTTTTTTCTAGAGAGCCTCTTGTATCCTGTCCTAAATGAATGAGTGTAAATCGTACGTTTTATCTCAGCTGCTAAACTGCAGATTTGACTTCTGAACTGGTGATGTGTTCATTCACTTTTTATTTTTCTGGTGTATTCAGTGATGGACTAATAAAATAAGGTCTGATTCACAGTTTCTACTGCTCCTCCTGGTCAGTCTTAATTCCATACTGAAATAAGTACAAAAGAGAATTCAGAGGGTATCATTTTTTATTGCTATTTAATCATTGCAAAGGAAAGTTGGAGATACAGAGAATTGACAGTTAAACATATTTATTTGCTTTCACCATTAATGCTGCTGAGTCACTATTATGCCTATTTCACAATATGTTTTACTTAACATGGGCATTTTTTTAATGTATAATTTGCTCAAACACAGATATTGATCACTGTTAACTGTCAAATAATCAGTTTGCTCATTTGTGTCACAACAATATTAACCCTTTGACTGCCTCACCAAGAAAAATACAATGAAAAAATTATTTGTTCATATTTTCTATTCCTTTAGGTCAATAATGATCACAATCAAAAAATAAATTTTATACACACCTTATAGTTTTTTTAAATATTACCCTCTACCAAACGGTTGAGATGTCGCTCTATGGTACAACTACATAAAGTTCCACAGACATAACTAGTAGAAAAAAGTAAAGGTTGTACTCATTTTGCAAAACAATAACTACCCAATTTTGTGTTTGACCCACTTTATTGTGGTAGTAAAACATCAAACATTGTTGGATTCCATTTCAACAGTGGGCGTTATACTAACAAACCACAAAATGTATAAAACACAAAAATATTGTAAATTTGATCAAAAACTTGATCTGCAATTACTGAAAATTCATAAACATACAAATTCACTTTTGACCTGTTGTTAACATAAACACTGTAGTGTTTGAACAGCACTAACATTTTTTATTTTATTTTCCAGAACATTCTGGTGGTATATTATATTGCCATTTTGCACTGAAAATTTTGAGAACACACTGAAACAGTTCTGGCTCTTTTCTTTTGCCGTTCATGCAACTTCACCAATATCCCTTGATGATTAGATCTTCTGGTGGTACACTGCAAAGCATTCCTGACTGGCATTCAAGCACAAGAAAACGTTGCATTTTTGGCATTTCCATCTTGAGACGCCCTTTGGACAGTAATTGCATCGGCCTCGCTTGTCATAGTGAAGTGGCCAATGCCCAAAGCAGTCATATCGCACATCTGGCTGTGGGTGTGAGGGTCTTGGGGTGTATCGTTTCTTTGGTGGTGGTGGAGAGCTGGATGCTGGCTTGTTGACTTGTTTCAAGCTATGCGCAACTGCCAGGCGGAATCTTTTGAGTGTGATTGGTTTCTGGTTTAGTTGTCCCCTTTCCCTCTTGTAGACCAGCCAGGAATTTGCAATGGACAGATCAAGCATGTAACCAAAGAGTGGCAGGTACCATCTTGTAGACTTGGCTGGGGTCTTGTACAGGTGTACCAGCATGTCAGAGAGATCTATCCCTCCCATATGCTCATTGTATGCAGGGATGAGTGATGGGCATGGGATCATAACTTTCGCCTTGGACTCTTTGCTCCAGCGTTTGACAGTTGAAAGTGGCATGATCGCAGAAGCATTACTTAGCAGGTTCACACATTTGTTGTCAAACCATTTAACTGCGATCACACCTTCAGCAGACCTGTAGTCAAAAGCTCCACGCCCTCTCTTCATCAGCTCTTTGTCTGTCATCAAAGTGGCTCCACCTGTGCGATTTGGTCGAACAGTGCCAATGCA
>NW_005187755.1:13648-20267 GCF_000239375.1 Pundamilia nyererei | reverse complement strand
AAACATGTCATATTTACATGTATAGATCATTAAATTATTTATATTCAATAGTAAATAGTCAATTTCATATGTTAAAACAACAGTTCTAAACATTAGCTAAGTTTTGCTACTCTTACCATCAATTGACAAATCAACCGTTTGGTTGAGCATGTTTTTAAAAAAATATTATGGATTTATTACAGCTATTTTCTGGTATCAAATGACATAATCATGTTCAGTAAAGACTCTGAGATGTTTATACTGCAGAAAAATGTACTTACCTTTAAAATTTTTAGCCAAAACAGTCCATGTGTCCAGAGTGATTTTTTGCTTTCTGATTTCCTGGTTGGAGGGTGGCAGATGAGGCCTGCCATATCCTGACACAGTGCCATCTAGTGTTTTTTTTTAGGATAACATAACTCAACCAAGTGGTAGAGATGGCTCAATAAGGTTGAGTTAAGCTAAGTACTCCAGTTCATTATATATAGTCTCTCAAAATATGCTAAACCAAATGGTTGAGCAGGCAGTCAAAGGGTTTTAAGCAAAAAAGGAAAAATAAAGAAAATGGTTTACATTTTTTGGTCTAAATACTTTGGGGATTCTGCAAGTAACCCCCCCCGCCCTCTGAAAAACAAACAAACCCCAAACTGCACCCCTTAAGCTGGCTCTAAAACCTAGTTCTAGTATGTTATAAAGTTACTAAGCACCAATTAGCAGGTATACCTATCTTTGCTAGCCATTGCTGGTAACTTGAATAATGATAACATTTTGTATTATGAAAATTATGAAAGGAAATGGACAAAAAAGATCACATTTTTGGCCTACAGTGGTTTGGTTTGAAAGAAAGAAAAAGCAAAAGGAAAAAAACATAATCTCAGCCTGGTCACCCCTGTAAAAGCTGGTGCATTAAGACTTAAAAGCAAGTATGATTGCAGGAATCTTTTCAGTTCTCCTGATTTGGTCTGGTCTAGTTATACATGGAGATGAGAGACCACTGAAATGAAAGAAAAGGCAACTTTTAGACGTACAATTTATTTCATTTATGGCTAATTTCTGCACTGTAATGGTTCTGTATTACAGTTCTCTCATGTGTTCTGAATTTACTCTATAAAACTATAGTAACATGCATGATTATGCATGGATAAAAGACTGAAAGAGTCATTTTCTTAACACACTTACACTTAACACACCTATAATAGTAAAAGGCAATTCTTACTTATCCTAATATTATAATTACACACAATAGCAAAGGTTAATTAATAGTGACACTTTTATTAAAGTGCACCATTAAAGAGTATGAAGTGGTATTAAATATACTCGCCTCATCCCAGGTCAGGTGGATCTCACCATCAGATGATTTGCCCTTGAAAATGTCTGTGGAGAAAACCCCCATGCAACAGACGTCTAAGCACATTTTGGAATAGATAAAAGATGTGGATTTATTCTTCGATTTGTGGTCACTTACCTGACATCTTATCCAGGCGCAACATGAGAGTGGTGAACTCCTCCAAAGAGGTGGTGGAGAAGCCTGAATACCGAGACATCATCAGCCCTACACTGGCATCATTAACATCCATTCCTGATAAAGACACGAGGAGACAGTGAGGAGTTCTCCAGTTATAACACGAAGCAAGCTCCAAATGTGTTACTACACTTAAATGTGTTCAAATGTGACAATAATTAGTGTTACCTGCGGCTTTAATCGCCTTCTGGAGCTCATCGTCAGACAGGGATCCATTTTCATTCACATCAGAGCGATGAAAGAGATTCTACAAGCAGGATGAACTTACATTTAGAAGCAAATAGTAGTTTGAACATAACTCATTTTTAAAATTTTAAACTGAAAGTTTTTTGGGGGAAAAAAACTCTAAAAGTTGAAGAAATAATTAAATTATGTATTAATCTTGGAGACTATACTTGCTGCATTACTTTGTATTCTTGAATCTTCTTCCAGAGAATTGAGAATTCAGTAAAGGTCATTGTCATCCTTAGATCGAGCTGTGCAGGTTAAGGATATCTTACAAAAAAGTTCTTACTCCTAATAGAAATGTGGCCAGTTGTCAGTTTGATCATCAACTTTGATCATTTTGGGTGTGGCATCACATAAAAGCAAAAGGAAAATAACTGTATAATTTAGGATACATCCACCAAGGCAATCATACTCCTGCAGGCATCCAAACTAAAGCCCCTGTGGCCATTCCCTGTTGAAAAACATTAATTTTTTCTATAAAAGCAAACAATCAACAACAAGATATGAATGATGATTTTGAACCTTTCATAGCACACATGTTCATCTTACCATGAGGGAATCTGTCATTCAGGAGCTTCTGGAGTTGTACAGAAAGCAGCTCATCATTCTACCAAGAGGCAGAGAAACAACTAAAATGTATCGATGCATATCAGGAAAAAGTAAAGATTTGAAGAAAGAGAAAAAGATTGACACCTGATCAGCATAGAGTTTAAATAAGGCATAGTTTGGATCCTCATCAGTGGCTTTCTCATTGTCTTTGTCTCGGATCTACAAGAGAGCAAAATTTATCTCTTTCTTATCAGCAGCAGTGTGAAATAGAGGCTATAACACTTGGAGGAAAAATATACAACACAGATTTTTCAAACCTCAGAAAGATGGTCATCTTTTTCATCTTCCCCTCCTTGACAGGGCCTAGAAGCAGAAGAGAAGGTTTAAAGCTTTACAATTAACATTTGTCATCAAGCTATTTCAAGATCTCAAGAAAACAGGATGTGACGTTTCAGGATCATGATAGCCATAAAGAGTCTTAGCAGGACTACTGAAGTCCACTGAAGGTGAAACCAAACCATTCTCCTTAAGTCAGTGGTTCCCAAACTGTTTTGCTAGGCCCCCCTTTGTTTTATAAGAAAAATGTTTGCCCCCCCCCACCACCACCACCACCTAAACACCTAAACAAAGATATGCTTCACCATATTTTCTAGTCTTTGGCTTGAAGGAAGTTGGTTTGGATTTGTGTGGGAACCCCGTCCATTATGCTAGCAATGTCCAAGCATTCTTTTTTCATACCACCCCTCCTGGAATGTACATGAAGGAATGTATATGATGAAATTGTTTCCCAAGTTTCAGTGTATGTTGTTCAAGTTAAATCAATGCTGACTAAATCTGTGAAGGTTCTCAGTCATCCAGGTCATCGTAGTCTAAGGAGCTTGGAAAGAAAAGCGTCTGGACGTTTCACCTCTCATCTGAGAAGCTTGAGAAAGAGGAGTGAAAGAAGCCATTTACGTCCACTGTGAGCGACCATCTTTGAACAGAGGTGGTGGTTTACGACACCAACTGTCTGCCATCTATAATCCAGTTTTGAGATCCCTTCCCAGACGCCTTAACGCCCACTCACACCCTGGGCCATATGACCTCAGGAAATCACATGATAGGGTGGGGCTAGGTTTCACAATGAGCTCACCCGAAACCTTGGCTGATTGTGACCCACACCCGTTTTCACACCTTGGCTCATGTGTCTGTAAAGGTTCTCAGTCATCCAGGTCATTGTAGTCTAAGGAGCTTGGAAAGAAAAGCGTCTGGACTTGTTTAAGTTGCTTGAAGACGTTTGACCTCTCATCCGAGAAGCTTCTTCAGTTCTAAGGGTAAATGGTGGGGAGTCCCAGATTTAAACCCATTTTTACACCTCGGCTCATGTGATTAGATTGAGGATCCCTCTTTGGGGGGTAACTCGCACTGGGTTTAAATCTCGAATTTGAACGGTGAAATTGAAACTCTTTACTACAGTGAGTGCAAATTACAACGCGTTTGTTTATTGTCCCATCTATGTTCTTCTTGTATTTAAATTCCCCATCCAGAAGGCCATCCTGTTCCTGCTTCTCCATTTTCAGTGGCGCGGTAAACAAATCAAGTGGAATTATGGGAGCGACTTATCTGCGTGTTGCGCTAAATAGTTAAATATTCTAACGTAATTAATTCCAAAATTTAATTATCGCAATTAACGCGTTAATTTCGACAGCTATAATTTTACACATCGGCCAGTAGTGATGTGCGGATCGATCCTGAAATATCAATTCCTCCGATACCAATCATTTATGTTGTAGAATCAATTCTCACATTAAAATATTGATATTTTAGTAATTTAGGATAAATTTGTAGTTTATCATTAATAGGAACACAGTGGAAAGAAACTATAACATTCGGATTGTCTACATTCAAAGGAACTACTTCCTCTTCCACCTTTCATAGTCATGTGCGAAATACGGCTGTATAAATGTCTCGCAGCCCCTTGGCATGCGCACTCACAACAATGGCTGAGCATAATTGTGCGGATATACTTTACCTCCACAAACCGCTGAGACGTGGTTTGCGATACATGTGGCAAAAAAAGTGAGGTGTTGTGGCCATACTTGCCAACCTTGAGACCTCAGAATTAAGGAGACATTCAAAAGGGCTGTTGGGCGGGGTGATAAATACATTTTACAGTGTTTATTTATCGGATAAAATACGTTAAATGTCACTGTTATTATTGGCCAGCCCGGAAACAGCGGTGGTGTCCAAATCCAGAGGCTGCTTCCACCTTCGCGGTCTAAAGAAAGCCGGGTAGTACGTCATGAGCTCCCTCGGTGGAGTGAAACTCTGCTGTCTGCTCCTTGCTATCTAAAATATAACCGGGCGCTGACGTAAACTCTCGACCGTCTCACACTTTGTTTAATCAGTTTTCTGTTTGACGTTTATTCAGCTGTGTGAAAACCCCAGAGGAACCCTCCCGAGGGATTAATAAATTGAATCTAATCTAATAACTTTAATCTCAGTCAAACCGATTTACTCATGAAGAAATAAAACACTGAAAAAGCCAAACAATAAAATTTTTAAGTTATCAAAGTGACTTATATATCATGTTTAACCCGAGTAGCGGAAGACCGCGGGGGTTTGAAGACGATGTGTCGGTCGGCTCAGATATTTGAAGTTTACACAGCTACATTCTCACCTGAAAATATGTTAAAAGATTTTTTGCAACCCAGAAAGAGAAATGAGTAATATTAAAACTAAGTAGCTTCCGCCATTGTTGGAAACTGGAACTGGCTGGGCCGAGCTATGAATTCGGTGATATTGTTTTTCAATTTTGTTGTCCGGGTGGAGAAATTCGGGAGAACGGTGGCTCCAGGAGATTTTCAGGAGGGGCACTGAAATTCTGGATTCTCCCGGAAAAATCGGGAGGGTTGGCATGTATGGTTGTGGCAACACCACTAACCTTGTCAAACACCTCAGAGTAAATCATATCACAGAATATGACGAGCGTATGTTGAGGCGAACTGAAGAGGAGGAGAGGGACAGGTGCTGCTAGGGCGAGACAGACGTCTCTCATGGAGTCCTTTAGTGCTGCATGCAGGCACAACTTGAGTTTTTTTATTTCTATATGATGAACTCTGCATTATTAAGTTATAAGAACAAGTAATCTGATGTCCTGTAATCATTATGACGCTATAATTTGAGATACAATATATAAAATAAGTTTTTGTACAAAGTATCGGTATCAGTATCGTCGATACCACCCTGAATTTTACTTGGTATCGGATCGGAAAGGAAATCAGTGGTATCGCACATCACTAGTTTTCAGTTGTTTTCACAGAGTTGTGCGTCCACATTAAAACGGCCAAAAGCGCTTACGTTTTTTTTTGCGCATGCGCAAAAGCGATTAAGTATTAAAGAATTTGAAGAAAGATCTGGAGCATGTATAAGCTGATATTAATCCTTTTTAGGGCTGCCAAAATTGAGAGCAATTAAAACAACTGCTGTATAATGCACTCCACTATCTTTGTTTATTTGGTCACATGACTGCATCACATGACTAAAATGCGTCATCGTTTTAGAAAGTCTGCGTTTTTGAGTGTCCACACTGCGACTGAACGGCTCTGTTTTGAAATGTGTGCTCTGTCGGGGAGGGATTTCAAAACGTTGCGTTCATTAGCCATTTCCAGGTCCAAACTCTGCCTCTGGTACCTATGTCAAACGAACACTGCGGCATCGCTGAGAGTTAAAAAACTGTCTAAATTCTTTGATCTTTAATAAAATGAGCATTGTGGCTGCTCTACCCGGTGTAACAATTAAGTTTAAAATCCAGGCATCCATGAAAACAGGATTTATGAAGTATAACAGAATTAGAAGGTAGCAGGGCATTAGCTCGCTCGTTTCCATCTAAAGATAATATAGCATGTTCTGACTGAGAGATTTCTGAAAAGATTAAAACGTACAGCTCTGGTATCACTTCTGACATAAATTTAGGCAGAAAACTAAACAACAGTTTGTAGGGTTACAGCAGTTGGGCTAGCTCAGACCTTCACAAAGTGTGGGGCCCGCCCCCTGGGGGGGGGCGCAGAGCCATTGCAGGGGAGGCACGGTATGAAAAGGGGGGGAAAAAACCAAAACGCTTGGACACTGCTAGCACAAGCGGCCACAGAAACGCAAAGCAGGAGATGAAGCATCGCTGAGTATGTTTCCAAACCAACTTCATTCTAAGCCAAAGACTATAAAATATGATGAAGCATGTCTTCCCTTTGGCTTCACCTGCACAAGTGCCAAGGTAGGTCTCCTCAGCAGAATTGGTTTTCCCTGCGTCGGGAGCACACGCTGGGCTGTTCAAATCACGGACAAACAGTATCCCACATTCTT
>NW_005187755.1:1932-4359 GCF_000239375.1 Pundamilia nyererei | reverse complement strand
TACAGGTAAATGAAAAATGTAAAAACCAAAATATTCCTTTAGTGATAGTTAAAGTTTAGATAGGAATGAACTTGTCTTACAGTGTTTCACATTGCCACCTGCAGATGTCCCTGCTACCCAGCTGCCATCGTAAATCATGCAATTCCACTGACATTTTAAGTCTCCATCAAGAAAGTTAGGGGTCTGACAGCAGATGTATACTTTAGCAAAACAGGAACAGAAGTCCTCCATTTGCATCCTGACAGCCAGATGAGCAGATAGAGATAAAATAGGAAATAAACATTAAATATCAAGCAGTAAGACATAAACTCTTTGGTAATGCATCAAAATGATTGTGTGATTGTTTTGTTTGTTTTTGAGTTTTTAAAATGCTTTTTTAAAATATTGAGAGTAAACAGTGTGCAAAATTTCTAATTTACCAGAACTCTCCGTCGTCACGGTCGAAACACTTTTTTTTAACTTCTGGACTTACTTTGTCCCACAAATCTGACCTGAGAACACAAAACAAATAAGTTAATTACAGACTTTAATGCAGCAAAACAGATATATCTAATTTACAATTTCATTTGTCTTGAAGTTCTTAAGTTGTTCTTCTTTATAACAGAAAGCATCCTGTGGTCATCCACCAGTATTGTTCTCTGTGGATGTCTGGCCATTTTCATTTTGCACAGCACGCATATGTGTTTTCTCTCTCTCTCACTCTTTTTTTGATTGACCACTGATGTTGTTCCAACTATACTGTTTATCTCATGTTTAGAAATTCTTGAACTCCCTGCTGTGGTTTTGTAAAAACAGCTTTTAATTAAATAATAATAATAATAATGAGTTGATTATGTGTAGGTGCAACACTAGTAAAAATTGTGTCATTGTCAGCAATATATGGACATTGTTTGTTGTTTGATTAAGTCAAGTACTTGTCGCTCCATTTTCCGTTCCACTCCCGTCTGCCCCATGGGTTCATGACTCGCACCAGTCGTACTTTGGAGGCGTTTAATTCCACCTTCAGATGAAATAATAAAGTTGTTTTTTTTTAAAACGAAATTCTTCTTTATCATTATTACCAAGTATTCTTTAATTGACACTGTTACAATTTTGCTGCAATTAACCTCGTACCAAAAGCCCCTTTCCTAGATGGAATATACTTTTGAAACTCAAGAATTTACCTCAGTGATGCCTGTGACAGAATAGGCATGCCCCATCACCAATCCAGTGTTGGCCATTGCATCCTGGAAAAGACACGCAAGATAAATTACGTACTGAGGGTTCTTTGGTTTTGATTTTAATTATTGTTGTTTTGTTTTATTGTTTCTCTAGAAATTTATTTCTCACCTCTTTACACGAAGTCGAACAGCAAATCAGTGATTTGCACTTAGTGGCTCTGCTTAGTGTCAGCCAAAGCTCATCGCAACTCGGTGCGTTGGGCTCTGTGGGATAGTAAATCTGGTTCACACCTCCAGTGAAATCTTTGAAGGCATCTGATGATGACCAACCACGCATGTTTGCATATGAACCACAAAGTCTGAAGGAGACACACAGAGAAAGAAAAATATTTGTAAATCTTTTCTGAACCTTCTGAACTGATTTACGTGAAAGTGTGTGACGTGGTTCTGTACTTGGCATATGCCTTCTCCAGCAGAGGAGCCCAGAACTCATTTCCACATTTCGAGGACGCAAACAGTAACTGCTTGTTTTTCGTTGGCAGATTGTCATCAATGACAACATCTACCCACTTTCCAAACCACCAGAACTGAAACAGAGAAAACAGCTTAATAAGGATTAATAACCAGTGTGTTGTGTTTCTGTTTTGTAAAAGTATTCTTTAGACACATTTATTAATCCTTTGTTACCCGGAAGTGAAATATTCCTGCATAATCCTCAAAGGACTGATCCATTGGTACAACTTGTTCCATCAGATTTGTTTGAAAGGTCAGTGCAGATATTGCAGACACAAACCAGCAGTTACCTGATAAAAGAAGGAAACTAATAGTTTTCTCAAGCTGACGGAGTTAAATTATGGAACAGTCTAAAAGCAGAAATAAAAGAAAGTAACAACATAAACCAAAACTAATTTTAAACAAATATAAGAATGAAGAAAACGGGGTTAACACAGGACCGTAATTGAAGGAATGTTTTGGTTTGTTGGTTTCATTATTTGTGAATCTGCATATTTACATATTCTGTCTTTATTTATATGAAAGAAACTATATTGTGATTTTTTTGGTTTTGTTTTGTTTTGGTTTCATTTGTTTGTTTGTTTAATTTAAGACTAAAAGAAAATTAAATGAATGAGATGTAAAATTTGAGGGGGTTGGGCCAAATAAGTGTGTACGTCTATCTACTCCCTTTCAAAAAAAATGGAATGATATTATGTAATGATCGTGAACGTACATGTTTAAAATAAAAATGAACTGAACTGTGGAAGATAGT
>NW_005187755.1:0-1116 GCF_000239375.1 Pundamilia nyererei | reverse complement strand
CAGCATGGGTTTGGACATGTTCACACACAGTCAACAACCAGGCATGAAGTCTAACTTTCAATAATTTGCTGTGCTTACACTTGTATTAGAAATAAAATTGTATATACATTTTTACCATGCACACTGTGGCATCAAATAATGTAGTGTTTTCATTTTAGCACAATATAACTGAATAAATAAATACAGTTAGTTTGTTTGCTTTGTTTTTGTGATCAGAATGAAGTTTTCCACGTCTTTTAGGAGAACATGTTAAAATATCATCATCTTCAAAGGTGCTGCTGCTACTACATTATCCTGTTGAGTCTCTTTCAGTTAAAATTATTAAATGTAATTAAAAACATTACCAGTAGTTATTTTTTTTCTTTCCAGCTGGTCACTCAGGTTAATGTTTGTCTTATTTAGTAAATAGAAAAAGGAAACTTGTATTGGTATTATGGCAGAAAAAAGGCTGAGGTAATGACAGTAAAAGTTTGGGGTTTGAAATCAAATAAAGGAAATTATATATTTATTTATTACAGGTTGGGCATTGGTCCTACAAAAAGTTTTAGATGGCTGTTAGAAGTTGGGACAACTGTCATGAACATTTTACCTTATTTCGTTAATGTGGTTGTGATATTTACCACTATCATATTCATGTTTTTGGAATAAGAGGCAGAAATATGAGGAGGAGTGTGTTAAAACTATTATTTCTGTTCCTCATTAAAACTGATGTTTTGACAAAACTGTTGGCTGAGTTACAGTGAGCAGATCAGTTTCCAGTGTTTCAATCATTTAACCACATTTCTACACAGTGATCAATACAAATAAATACATCTCAGTATGTCTTTTTCCAGCAGTGCCTACACAAAGAGTGATTGCTGCGTTTGTTTTTCTTGTACTTCACTTAAATATGGGGTGTGCATTTGGCCTGGAGTTTGAAACAAGCTCGCTCTTATCGTAGAGCTGTCACACACATTTTACCATGTTTTAACATGTTAGCGTAACAAAGGATGCCTGACATATTTCTTTCCCTTCTTTGCTGCCCGAAGCTAATACCATATCTGTTAGGTGTGGCTGTGTGCAGACAGGAATAGGACCCAAGGTGCAGACTCCGGAGACAGAACTTAAACAAAAACA
>NW_005187754.1:467466-468530 GCF_000239375.1 Pundamilia nyererei | reverse complement strand
AAACTTCAGTCACAGTGAATAAAAACCTGAAAGCTGCACTTCCTGTTTTTGTCTGCAACTGATTGCAGTTATGCTTAGAAGCACCATTATCCTGCAGCCCTCTGTGTTTCTGCAGGGATGAGTGTGGTACAGTGTGCTTCCATTGCTCTGAAGGCCACCATCTGTGAGGTGGAAAGCAACGAATCCCTCGGTCACAGCAAGCTCCGCACACTCCGCCGAGAGCAAATGATGGAGACTCTGGAGTGTGTGCTGCAGATGTGCAGCTACCTTCATGTTATGGTGAGTCTCGCAGTAACCATGAAACACACATTGCTGCAGCACTATTCATACATTGTTTCTTCTGACCTCTCGAGCCAGGTGACATTTACACACTTAAATAGTCCTCACGTATTTCAAGACAAGCTGTTTTGTAAGGCAGCACTAAATTGTAAGAGTATAAAGAAATAACGACCCAGGATGAATCTGAGCTTCTGCGTGGACTTCACACCGAATCATTGGCCCCACTGATGCTAATCAGTTCGTAAGTCTCACACTTGACAGGAGAGACTAATGATTTTATCATCAACTGTAAATAGGCAATCATCCACTCATGCTTCCAAGTTTGGCAGAATGAAAACAAGCAGACTCAACAGCTGAATGAAGGAGTGTAAGAAACATCAGTATTTATGTTCCTGCAACAACAATGTTAGACTTCAGTCCATCCTTCACGGCAGTGTGGGACTGCTGACCAGCCACCATGTGGAGCAAAACATAATGAGAGACATGAAAAGTGCCAACGTGAAACTGATGTTAGTGATTTTATTGGTGCATTTGCAGCAGTGTAAAAGAGACTTGGCAACAGGTTAGAATCAAGTAGCAGAGCGTGCGTGTGTTTGCCACGTCATCAAAATAATTCATGCACATTCGGCGCTTCGTTCAGCGGTGTTAGTAGGACATGTTTTAACAAATACAGGGAGTGCAGAATTATTAGGCAAGTTGTATTTTTGAGGAATAATGTTATTATTGAACAACAACCATGTTCTCAATGAACCCAAAAAACTCATTAATATCAAAGCTGAATGTTT
>NW_005187754.1:462030-466120 GCF_000239375.1 Pundamilia nyererei | reverse complement strand
CTATACAGCTTGGAGTAAGACAACATGCATGAAGAGGATGATGTGGACAAAATACTCATTTGCCTAATAATTCTGCACTCCCTGTATATTCCCGAGCACTGAATCGATTACACACATAAAAGCTGTAAACAAAAGAATCCATGGAAGTGTGGCACTGCTGACAAAACAAGACATTAAGCACAGATTGGAGAGGCAGCTGAAGGGAACTTCTTGACTTCAGTGCTGTCCGTGTTTCATATAGACTAAAAGTACAAAAGTGACAGGTCCAGTTAATGAGGATTCCAGGCTACAGTACACAGTTCGTCTTCAGTGCTTTAAAACTGAACAACATGGTTCAGAATGCTCTGGGTCTACATCTCCTGCTGAACTACAATTTTCTGTTCAGATTTTTTTGTTTTTACAAATTTGAATTTGAGTGAATTTGAAATGGTTAACCCGACTGTCCTTCTTCCTCAGAGGGGGCAGCCCAGAACCGGCTGATCTGCCTGGCAGGGCGTTTCAGAGACCCCGACGGTAACGTTTCGAGTACATTCAGGCTTGTCTTTGTCTTAGAGAGGCTGTAATTACTGGTGTGTGTTTTTCTCTCCAAGCATGTGTTCAGGCCTGTTACAGAAACATCTGACATTCTGTGTTTGGCAAAAATGCCTGACTTGCAATCAGGCGTTTACTGTAACCTGCACAGAAATGTTAGGTTCTCATTAGCTGGTTTCTATGAAACTTCCATTGTTTGTTACATTGGAGTAACAACTTGTCCTCAGTTAGGGTGTCCAGCTGATCCAATCTCTTTAAGCTGTTAATGTCTCAGAGCTCTTTGAGGAGAGCTGTGACATTGTTACCTAGAACAGGCCATGTTGGATCTTTAACCTCTTGAATCCACCAGTCAAGCCTTAGGTTTGGGTTTGGTTAACATCCAGCCACACAAACACTGCTGTGCACGTGTGAAACACTTCATTCAAAATGTAACATCTTCTAGTTTCTGAAAATATGGCTGTTTAGCATGTGGCTAAAAACAAAACCCAGCTCTAAGTCTCGACGGGTGCCGGCGACGTGGTGGACGTTAAGAGGTTAAGAGGCTCTGATACCGGAGGACATTAAGTAGTGCCGGGGGACGAGGAGTCCCTCGATCTCTTGTGCATGTATAACTTTCTTTTCTGTCAAATATCATCTCTGTGTCCGTGAACAGTTGTCACTGATTAGTAATCTGGTTAAACACAGAAATGTACGAGTATTACTTCATTCTTGTTTCGATGTTTGAAAAATGAAACCACGGCAGTGAAAAGAAAAACAAAATGATCAAATAAAGTGTAGTCATGTTCATAAATGACATGAAAGCTCCTGTATGAGTCTTTAAATGTCTGATGTGTTTCCATATGTGCATGTGTAGTTAGCTCGGTCACTGCAGCAGATGGTACACTGGTTATAGAGGAGTAAAGACTGATGGAGGAACGTGGGCCGCTCTGCAAACCAGTGTGCCTGTGCTGGAAAACGATAAATATTGGGAATGCACCAGTATATTGGCTGATGGATATTTACCAGAAGTGTCCCATTATTTTTAAATTCCTATTGATATTCCTGCATAACGACTCTTAATGCCAGCACTTACTTTAAGCTGTGGTGAAAACGTTAACAAAGTCAAAGCCCATCTGCCAGCTACGTTTGGTGTTCAGTCACTTATTGCTTTTTGTTTGATGTATTTGGAGAAGAATGTCAGCATGTATGTAAGACAGCTCGTTGTTAGCACGTTAGTTATCCTTTTAGTTTTCCAATAGTGCCGACAACATAAATGTGACATAAAATGAATATTTACTTATTTGTTTGGGGTTTTATTTTTCATGTTCCTTGTTTGTTCAGGTCTGTTTTAATACTGACTTTTTCCCCCAATTTTGTTTAATATGTTTTGACTCTTTGACTCTGTACATGTGAGTTTGAGCCATACAAAGAAACTGACCAGACCAAATATATGAACATATCTGTATATGTATATACAACACAGTCCTGAGCAGGCAGGGAGTCCACCTGCATCATGAATGAGAAACAGTGTATTTCAGGTGCTAATTTTAAACCACTCGGCTTATGTATTAAAAACAAATGACATCCTAGTTTTAAAAAACACTTTCCTTTATTGTATGGGATTTGTACTGCTGTTATTATGGGATATTATATAAGACATGGGGATTAAATGGGCTCAACTAGGGGCTCTATGTGTGTTTGTGTTATGTAAGCATTCTGTCTTTTGTTTGTGGTCGTGAGCTCCAGTGTACACCTGTGGCTAACATGTGTTTGTTCGTTTGTTGTCTTATATGGAGTGGTGCCAACAATTTGACCTTTGGGTTGTTTTCACACGAGTCATAATGAGTTGGTGAATCATCAGGTAGAGCTGTTAGCCTGAGAGTCATCGTGTGTCACACACAGACACACACCCTGCTCCATCGGCAGTCCTGATGGTTTTCCTAATGTTCCTGCACGTTTTACGCTTGTGTGATAAAACATGCTTTTGCTTTTTAAAAAGGTCAATAAAGTTTGGGTTGAGTAAACTTCACGCTGTCAGGTTCATTCATGCATCCGGAAGGGTTTCAAACGTTTGTCGTGCTTGTTTGACGCTGCTTAGCCAGAGGCTAGAAAGCAGAAGCCGTGAGCATTTCTCAGTGTCAGGCTCTGACAATAAATCATGTTTACGAGATCACATCTGCTGAAACCGTTTACTGGAATCAAACGATCCTCAGAGGACAGGTTCACACACAAACTCTCTGTAGTCATCTCCCCTTGCCCAACTTCTGATTACGCAAACATCCAGATTCTGTTCCCACTGCTCGAGTTCTCGTATGAGTCACTGATGAAATGATTTTAAAGCAGACCGTAGATAAAAATGGATGTAGCTAGTGTGAGTAAAGTCTAGTTAGTTCAGCCTAGAGCTGATTGTTTTACCATCAGCGTCTTGATGTTAAACCTGACAACTTTGATCTAACAAGAAGCCTCCTCACACACACACCAGCAGACCCTCGTCTTATGTGTCCTCCTGTGTCTCCAGCAACAAACAAAGTTACTGACTACTCTATAATGAGAACTGTCAATTGTTCCCTTTCAGTTTAAGGCAGAGCCAGCCAACCAGGAGCAGTCTAACATTTGGCATTTTTCCACCTCGGTCACTGCTGAGGTCAAAAATGAGAAATAACCTGATAACCTTCATCTCAGTTCAAAGATGTGACGGGGAGAGGGATCTAAGCTGAGGGGAAATGCCCTTTTGCGCCACTAGATGGTGCTCATGCCTTTGTCTTTTGTTGCAAATGGGGTTGTGAGGTGCTGTAATACATGCGGTACAGTTTATTCCAGTCACATCACCTGGATGGACCCCTGCATTAATCCCTGGTTACTCAGTTCTTGCCCGTGGCTCTTCAAAGTCTCCTTTATGGTGGCACAGAATTTACAGCGTCTCAGTGTTTCGACCCGAAGCTCAGATTTCCATAGAAGGCCTTATATAAAAATAGTTATGGGTTAGACAATAACAAGCAGCTGGGCAGTACAATGAGACATCACTCACATAGCAGTAAGCAAGTTGGAGGTTTCAGTGCTCCAAACACGCCAATTAAACTGCAAAGACAGTCTATCTGTGGTCTACACCACAGGTATAAAATGTAGTGAAATATACACACACTACACACACACCACAATAATTTACATCTTTGTAATGCATACATGTAGAGACTGACACGGGCTGGGAACCAGGTCCTTGCTGTTATACTTCTGCCTGAAGTCCACTTCCTGGGCACATGCATAATTGGTGCATTGAAATATAAATTCTCCATGGATCCTTGCACTCACCGTCAGATGATGTATGTTACTGGAAACCAGCCATACCTGCTGGACTTGCAGTCGTGGAAAATATATAATAAAAGTCACATCGCAGCACACGTCCAAGTTTCTTTGCATGTTTCTACATTCTTCCAGTCTGCTGGCTGCACTAATGTCAAACATCACATCAGAGAAATAATATGATGCTGATGACTGTGATGTTACAGACTGGTAATATGAAGTTATTTAGTATTAGATTTCAGTGTCTTGCTTTTTTTCTTCACCATTTTTTTGTTTTTTT
>NW_005187754.1:459976-461266 GCF_000239375.1 Pundamilia nyererei | reverse complement strand
TTTACATTAGACTGGATGAAGTTGGTGTGAAGGTGGAATTCAGTGAATGAATCTGTGCTACACTGTGACCACGAAACACAGCCGCTGTGCAGCAGTCACTGTTCTTTACTTTAAACCAATCACAGTGCAGCAAACTAACCTGTTTATCCTGCACTGACCTGTGAGTGACAGCAGTTAGTCTGCCCGTCGTTCTCATCTTTCTCCATCTCTGAGTGAAGCTAGCGCTCTTTCTTTTCTCTCCCTGTGAAATCCAGCAGCTGCACTTTAGCTGCAACACACTGTGAGACAAACAGCACACAGTTTGTGTGTTTGCTGATGTTTGTTGAGTTGTACTTCCTTACCCACCACCTAAGGTAATATCAGAGCTGAAACTTTATCGAAAATGAAGCACAAACCTCACCATCACAGACGTTTGTGCTTCATTTTCAGTGAGTGACTGTTCAGAGTCAGTGGTGTCGTCACAGCTGCTACAGCCGTCCGTCTGCGGTAGCTCTCAGAACTTATTACCAATATATCAGGAAACATTGATTCAAACCAACAAAGTGTGGCTCAGTACTCAACAGAAACAAACTCTCACTTTGCTGATAAACTAATGACAGATACCATTTTTCAGCTTTAATATTCCATAACATAGTACTGACTCAACCAAGAGGATTTCAGTGACTTGGAACGTGGCATAGCTGTTAATGCCAAACACAGTGAGTGTTTCAGTACTGCGAACATCCTCGAGGAAATCTTACAACATGCTGGCATTTCTGTAGTAGTGTAACTAAGTGTAACTAATAAAGTGGCTGGTTAAGGCGTAATTATCAAATTAAAAAGGACATGGACTCAGATTTTTAGATGTATCATCAGTGTGCTCAGGTGGATTCAAAATGCTTTGAATGTCCTTCGTGTGAAGAACTTGGCTTACATCTTACAAGGGCAGACTTTTTTAATGGCATGGTTCTGAATGAGTGCGACTGCATTAGCAGACGTATAGCATTACACGCACACACAAACACACACACATGCCACTCGTGTCTAATGCATTTCTAATTTGAAAGCACGTAGCAAGAAATGTTACCTCTGTTAGCGAAGGTTCAGCTCTGTTGGAAGGACGACCCAGTCGAAGGTGACCTGCTGTGATAGAACAATAAGCACTGTTTGGCAAACAGCACGTCTGGCTCATCACCTGCTAGGAACCCTTTCAGGCAGACATTCTGAGCTCTATATGCACACCTCCCGTGTTTCAACATTCTGGCAGACTTAGCCTGAGAGAATCACGCACAGCTGGTATCACTGTGGCAT
>NW_005187754.1:426517-427876 GCF_000239375.1 Pundamilia nyererei | reverse complement strand
ATCAAGCTATTAATAGTGGAACATCGACAATCACATGAAATTAACTGGTACCAATGGCTTGTAGTCACACAGAGTTAACCCTGCTTCCAGAGACAGTAGCCAACTGCAGCCACAAGATGGCAGTAATTTAAAAGACGGATGCAAACAGGTGTTTGAGATGACTGGGGAGCGAGATCACTTTGACTCTGGTATGTTTATTGATGGCTATTTTTTCATTTCAGTGGACTTCTTGCCTTGGTTGCCCTGACAGACTTTGTTATATATATATATAGTGCCAAACCCAAGGGCGTAGATTTGGTTTTGGCATTGGTGGGGACAGATGATTCAACCACTGAACCTGCCCTGTTTCTTTTTTCCCTTTTCGTCTTTGCTTCTTGATAAAAGGAGAAATATACTTGTCTACATATTGTTACAGGCATGGCCCTTTAAGGATGAAGCCTGATGGGAAATGTATTCGGGATGTGTGTAGCGGGACTGTCTGGTGGGTGTGCGAGAGAGAGCGGAGAAGTAAAAAAAAGTAACGGTTAGCTACGGAAGAGACGAAGAGAAAATAAATAAAAGGAATATAATAACTCCCTCGACAGCCAGAGTTGTGTCGGTGATGCTCGCTGTGAGTAAACTGTTTCAGCCCACTATACGCGGTGTTCGTGCCTTGGAGAAGAAATAAAGTTCGGTGAAGCAGTTTCCTACGCCTCCTTCGATCTTTTTGCTAGCGGAGTTGACCTGTATAGTAAGCTGTTGCCGGCTACGAGTCAGTTACGGAACCTTCAAGTAACTGCCAGAGGTTTCCTTACTACAGCGGATCTGGCGCGGTAACAATATGCTATTCTACATGCTTTTAAACCATTTAAAATTGCAATTCATAGTTTTACATTTGAATTATATAATGTTAAATTACTATTAAACAAATGACTGAGTATTTTATACTTTAGTTTACTTCAGCCATATTCCATATAAATCAGGTATCATACAAAAATAAAAATAGAGTCATGACAATAAAAGAAATATGACTTTAAGGACTTAACAACATTACTTCAGTTACACCAACATCTCTGACACATTAGCACTAAGGCAACACTGCTGGTTTATGTCCATAAAACTACTCATCTACTCATCAAAGTAAAAGATCTCTCAGCAACATTATCCAACATTTTAGGCACTATTGCCCCGATCAGATCAGTGAGCTGGGATGTTTTATTCTAAACATGAACTACTGTTACAGCAACAGACATGGACTACTGGTGTCCCACACAACAACTCAATGTCCACTATGTGAAGGAGCCAAACTAGGGATGGGTATCGTTTAGGTTTTATCCGATACCGGTGCCAAATCGGTACTTTTGAAACGGTGCCGGTGCT
>NW_005187754.1:422893-425040 GCF_000239375.1 Pundamilia nyererei | reverse complement strand
CATTACCTTGTGTGTGTTATGGCATGCCTTGCATTGAAAAACCATCAATAGAATCATTTCTATTGACTTGCTCTGAAAATTATGTTTGTCATTCTCATCATATGCAGATTTTTGCTGCACCCACCAATATATTAGCATGGTGCTGGTGTGCTACTGCTGGTTTTAGTGTTGTGTTCAAATAAAAATTATATTGAATGAGTACACTGACATACTGTAGACTGATCCTGTTGGCATACGTTTTTATTGTGACAGAGAGGAAGTGCTGGACTATTCCTGTTATTTGCAAGTTTAGCGGCCTCGACAGAATTTGAACAATTCCAAAACTTTTTCTTTTGCACTCATCACGTTGATGCTCTCTGAATGATAGTGCTTTCTGGATGTTTCACATATTTACTGACTGGTGATTTTTGCAAGAATCCAACAATTCTACAGTTCTAAGGTTTAAATTTAAGATTTAATCTATTTTTTTCATACCGACCAACACAGCCAACTTTACCCTCACCCCCTCCACCTACCACCCTGTACAACTGCTCATAATGAATTTACAGCTTTCTCACTGGTATACATGCAGGCATTGAACAGAGCTCCAGGCCATTCATCTCATTGCGGCCATCCCCTGTACTAAAATGCACACACACACACATTTTTCTTCTCTATTTTCCTGCTCCTCTTGCATCACCCCACCAGCCCCCTACTTCTTTCTCGCCCACTGGCTCTAATATCATTCTGTCTTCCTTTCGTTTTACTTCTTTAGCCAGCATGTCTCAATATGACCGAAGCTTTACTGAGCATGTAAATTCATGGTGGCTGTGTGTAACCACTGATGCAATATGTCATGTTTTTGATATTCATCCTCACCAGTGAAGGTCCAGAGTGGAACCGTTGATGTCACTGCTCCAGTGACTGGTGCTGCATCTTGATTTTATCGCATTTTCAGTAGCCTGGTCTAAATTCCCATTTATCCATCTTCTTAACTGCTTATCAACTCAGTGCTGAAATCTAGTCCAGCTGTCATAGGGTGGAAGGACACATCCTGGACAGGTCGCTGGACAGAGCCATTCCTGATTACATTCACAGCTAAATAAACACCTGTTGGGTTTTCTCTGCCTGTATTATTCTAGGGTCTACCTTACAATATAAAGCTCCTTGAGGCGACTGTTGTTTTGATTTGGCGCTGTGTAAATAACATTGAATTGAATGAAGGAGAATTAGTATCATGGGATATATCAAACTTGGATATTGAATATGTGCTTTTTGGCTTTACATTTGGAATGGAAATATAAGAATGTGTGTGAACATGTCCTGATTTATGAAGTTATGAAAGATTCGAGGCTGTGGACATGCAAACGTTTTCACAATGCTCTGCCAAAGCTGTTGTACAGAACAAACCCGCACACACACATAGCTACAGACACACATAGGTCAGTCGTGGGAACGTTTTCCAGATTTGGTTTCTCTTATATGGAATGACCAATTCTTGCTCCATGTCAGGAATGAGTAGTAATGCATTGGGACTAATTGTTTGTTCACTTACTGCCCCAAGCTGACAGAAAGGCAACAGAAACTAAAAAATAACACACAGTTCAACCAATGTAGGTGCCACAACTACAGGAAACAGGAACCTGGGGCTGTATCAGTGGTTCAGGCTGCTGCTGGTGTAATCGTCTTGGGGAAACAGTTTTGCCCCACTTTGGGCCCCTTGATACCAGCAGAGCATCATTTAAACACCACAGCCTACCTGGGTGTTGTTACTGACCATGTTCAGGCCTTTATGACTGCAGTGTATCGTCTGTTTCCAGCAGATTAATGCTCCAGAGTAAGTCTGGACAATTGTAACAAGCTTGAAAGTCGATACTTAGCATGACTAACTTTATTCTCTAACACAGCCTGAACTCTGTTGGGCAGGTAGTCAACTTTTCTCAAGTAGTCTTGAGCAATAGTTCTTCCTTGTATATCGGATGCCTTATTAAGGTCCTGTGTCAGGTCCTTGTTGGCTTTTTTCTTGTTTCTTATAGTCATGACTGTTAGATGCCGTTTGTCTGCTGTAGGCTTTTCCCATATGGAAAAGAAATAGTAAAAACTTATATGTGATTACTCATGAAAGTGGCCACTTTCTCATTACTTTCATACATTGTTTTAGTAAGTAT
>NW_005187754.1:420288-421280 GCF_000239375.1 Pundamilia nyererei | reverse complement strand
CTCACATACGTGTCTCTCTTCTCCAGGTGTGACAGGGCAGTGTGTAGTGTCAGGGCTATGGCATCATCAGTGGACCTGTTGTGGCGGTATGCGAACTGTAGAGGGTCCAGTGAGTCGGGTAGTTTCACACAAGACCGATACAAACTTTATAAGATTTATATATTTCTTTTCGATATGGGTTAGATCTGTCACGAGACAAAACAAGCTCAGGGATTGGACTTTCATACCACAATGTAATGTTGCAGAGTTTTTGATTGCAGAGCAAGTCTTTTGCTGAGCTTGGAGAGACACCTAGTGGTGAAAGGGTGTTACATATGGTAAAAATCTGAAATACTTTGAGTGCTCACAAAAATGGATTTAGAAAGAACCTAACAACAACTTTGGCATGTATATAATTATATATGAACCTTAAATATATATGTAATTAAAATAAAACAAAGAATATAATCAATGACATTTAAATATATTGGAGATGATACTATACAGAATGAAAACTAGACTGTAGAGAATTAATTATGAGAAATGTGGAATGAAAATGTGACTATACAAATCTGTACAAACCCACATTATTTCCTTAGGTGTTGCTAGGAGACTGGGAAGTTGTTACAGTGATTTATTGAAATCTCCAACATACATGCATGTACACGTCAAAAACTTTGAGCTTTAAAGTCAGTATTTATTAGGACGACTTTTACTGTTCTGCACAATCTGACATTTCTAAGGCAAACATTCTTGTCATGTGTTTAATTCGTCTCCAGGAATACTTCTCCAAGCTCAAACATTGCTTCGTTCTTCCCTGCTTTTAATACAATCCCACAACGCTTTAATAGTGTTGAAGTCTGGACTCTGATAGTGTCCCAGTGTGTGTTTCTGTCCAGATATGCTTTTATTTCATTGCCCATGTCGTTGGGATCAGGCTAAGAACAAAAGTGAAGCCACTACCAATCAGACATTACTTTCTGGGCGATCGTGGCTCAAGAGTTGGGAGTTCG
>NW_005187754.1:410989-418458 GCF_000239375.1 Pundamilia nyererei | reverse complement strand
GTGTGTGTGTGTGTGTGCTGGGGGATCATATCTGCCAGCTCCTGCATCGATGCTGTACAGATACATGGATTTATTGTGACGTATTCTCCATCAGAACAGCTTCACGCTCTGTTTTTACATTGCATCAAACAACAAACAGAAGCCTGAATCAATAGATTTAATGGCGCTCTCTGTCAGCCCAGTACTTTTTTATTCTGATAGTTCACTTGCATCTCTCTCCTCCTTCTGCAACTATTGTGTGATATTGCCTCATGCACTTGAAAGGCCTACGACTGCTAGGAGAGATACCAAGAGATTTCACACACACGCCTTCATACACGCACGCCCTCTACGAGCTGGGACACGAGATAGGCAACTTGTGTTTTCTGTTGACTGCCGGAGCTCGATACGACTCCACTCAGCCCCGGGGATCAATCAAAACACAGGAAACGGCACTAAAATATTAGGGGGGGCCGTACTTGTGAATTCTCTAAACGCACTCTCCGATTGTGCGGTTGTTTGGACTCGGTGCGAGCTCCTCAGGCTCCAGGGAATAAGGTTGTTTTCTCACAAAATGGTCAGGTGTCAGTCAGAGCCTGCCATCCAGCGATGAATCCTGGGACTAAGACTGACTGCACTGCAGCCAAAATCAGAGGGCTGAGACCTGCAGTTTGGGGGCAGGGTGGAAACATAAAGGGAGGGGCACGGGGGCTTTCATCTCCATCTCTTAATCCCAGCCCGCTCTTATTCGCTGTGTGCGCACTGGGCCGAACGGGGCTCAGGGTGTCGTGAGCAGAAAAACAGTCAAAGGCAGAGGTGGATGATACTACATAACTGGTTTATTTGGCTGTCATTGACCTGATGTTTCATTTCCTGACATTGACATCGACTATTAAAAGGACCTGAATTTCAGATACATCAAATTGATCAATTGAAAACAAAATTCCCACAAAGTCGTACCCAACAACCGTTTATTGTTGCGTCAACAGGTGATTGTTCATTCGCAAAATACAGCCGGAAGAGAGGGAGAAGGACAAAAGAAAGCCAGCGAACGCTCGTGTCTCGGAGCAGAAAGCAAAACCTGAGCATGAATCACACTGACGGAGGGAGAAAAGTCGCCAGCTGATGAGAGGGAGGAAGTTAACTCAGTGAAACTGACGCAGTGGAGATCTTGAAGCCATGCAGTTAACAGAATATTGCCTTCAAATAACACTCGCACATGCTTTTCCAAAATCAAACATGCATTGGGTAAAGAGGTGTAAATACTCAACAGTTTAGCAATACAAATTCTCTAAATGTTGCTGATAATGAATATTTGTAGAGCATGTTACAAGTTTTCCAGCAATCCCTTTATTCGGTTGATTGTTGTAAGCAAATGATAAATGAACATCATTAAGTAAAAATAAAATAGAAAATAAAATCTAGATTTCGCATGGTTCTGCCTCGATGCTGCTGCTGACGCATGTCACAAAAAACCACAAGTAAATTCAGTCACTACTACTAATTCAAAGAGCGTTTTGTAAACGATCCTTCGTCGTGAGCGCAAACTCAGTCGTCACAAGGCTGCGAGTGCAGTTCGGATCACAGTGGTCACGGACAAGTTCAGCATCTCCTCTGGAAGCCGCCTGGCTAAGGCTGGTTATAGTTAGGTCACCCATTTGGAAACGTCTGGTCTGTACGATCAGTCATCCTCTCAGAACAATTACATCATTTTATTTGTTTTTAAGAAAAGAACTACCAAAATCATGCAAACTACCATTTGTGAGACAAAAACCAGTTGGTGCTCTTGACTTGATTTTTCTCTTGGTGCTGGCTGGGCAGGTTTGGAGGTGAGGTCGGCGTGGGCGTCGGGCTCCTTTCTTTCTTTTAGGCACTGCCGTCCTGTTTGAGCCGCTGGCTGCGAGCCTTGTAGACCTCGATGAGTAAATCTTTGACGTACTGTATTTCTCGCTCCACCGATTCCGCCTTGTCACGAAGCTCCCGGTTCTGCCCCTCGAGACCGTGCAGCTCCTCCTCCAGAGAGTCCAGCTCCGCCCTCTTACGCAGCCTGTACCTGCAATTAGGAACAACGTGTGTGGTTGGTTTCACAGATTTTGCTGCCTTGCAACTTTAATGTGGAGTTGAGCGTGCGTGGCCTCTGAAGCTAAATGACGCAGAGGCAAACAGCTCCCTCCCTTGAGACAATTCAACTTTATTCACACGGTCCCGAATCACAACAACAGTCGCCTCAAGGCGCTTTACATTTACATAAGGTGGACCCTGCAACAACCAACTGTAGTTATTGTACAACTGAAAAACCCACTGTAGACTACAACTGTTTTTTTCACATGCTTGCTATTTTAAGTGAAACATGCCGAGCTGCCAGACTTGTAGGACTGCTGAGGTGGGGCTGCATTTGGCAGACAGCGAGGGACTTTCCACGTCCCTCCTACATTTTTCAGGACATTTAAAGCAATGCGGTGGCTGCTTTATGCAACACCATGCTGTACATTTAAACTACTATTTCCATCACATCCTGCACATTTGAACAAAGTCAAAGCGTGTTTACCTGTGAGCAGCAGTTTTGTTCTGGTCTCTCTTCTTCTGCTTCCTCTCGCCACTGCTGCCATCCAGAGACACTGCACTCATCACCAGAGCTGGTTTCACAGAGCAGGGCTCATCCTTTAGCCTCTGGGTGGGGCGATGGATGGGGCCACCCAGCAGCGGCCCCTCGCCCTCCCCTCTGGACAGACATTCGTAGCTTTGGTCTGCAAGGCATTCCGGGTAGAGGTAGTGGCCGTGTTGGGGATCGACAGCCTGTGCTTGTGACGGCTGATCTAGGTCACCTATAAAGCTATGGTAAGGTTCTGTGCTGGCCATGGACTGGTGGAAGTATCCGTCACCGGCCACCATTGTCTCTTGGGGGATACTCCCGGAAAGTCCTCCGTCTTTGCTGCAGTGCAAGACCTCAAGCCCCGTGCTGTCGTAACTTACATTGACCTTCACATTGTGCATCAACTGTCCCTCTCGCTTGTGGTGGCCGTCGTACGAGCCACCCAGACAAAAACCTCGAGCAATCTCTTCGCTGCAAAACATTCCTTCTGAAAAACAATAACTCTCCTCTTCCTTCAAAGATAAAGCACATTCTCTCACCTTCTTGATGCTGCCCAGGCTGTTCTTGCTCACCGTCTTCAGCGTCGAGTAGTGGTTCACAGACAGCTCTGTACTTCCTGAGTAACATCCCCTGGAGCCCCACGTATCAAGTCCAACTTCATCGGCGACTTTCACGGTCTCGCCGAGGATTCTTCGCCCGTTGTTGTGGTGGTGGTAGCGGTGGTGGTAGTTGTATGGAGCGGGTCTTGCGATTTTGCTTCTGCTGATGGGTCCGCCGCAGAAGCTGGCCAGGTCCAGCTCCCCTGTTGCCAAGGTAACAACCACAGGGCTGGCTTCTGATTGGCCGGTCCCATACGAGCCATAGGGTAACTGGTAGTAAGACTGGGAGCCCATGGCTTGGGCGCCCTTATCACATTTTGAAGATTTCTCCAACTTGTTTGCGGTGGATGTGGACTCGGAGCGGAAGTAGTCCTCGAGCTGAGCCAGCTCCTCCTGCAGCAGAGAGGTCATGACCTCCAGATCCGAGGGCACCTTGACATCTTGTTCTAACGGCGAGGGCGGAAGAGATGAGCTTGGAGAAGACTCGGTCGTAGATACAAATGAAGACAAATCAACTTTTTCCGTCATCCAATCAGAGTGACCATCACCTAGAAAAATTCAAAACCAGAGGAAAGCGTAACGTAACGAGCAAAGCAATCCATTCTATTTTCAAGTGTTTGCAAAAAACGACTGAAATTAAATCTTGAAATTTAGAAAAAAAAGGAAAAAAAATGTGAAATAAGCAAAGGCTGAGAGAGTAAACGGAAAAATAAAATAGTTTAAATTAAGCAATACATCCAACTAACCGATCATCTGAAAATGATTGAACAGCATCGTCTGCATTCGATAAATATCCACTTAGCTGTACTCACTGTACGACATTAGCCCCGTGCTGCACTGCGGCTCCGACCTCGGGATGTGGAAAAATAAAAAATCGTCTTGGCCAAACTCACCAATTAAGTGCTGCCTCTCCACTGGCTCCGCCCCTGTCCGTGGCCGTGATTGGCTGGGGCTAGCCTGTCGGAGAAGGGGAGCGCTGAGCTCGCCTGTGGAAACGGGGGGAATTTTCCTGCGAAGGATCGATGCCGCCATTGTGTCTTCTGCTTCGATCGAATTGTTCAAAAGCACGAACCGTGCGCTGGCTGGATGAAAGAGTTCTGGAAACACCTGAAGACCTGCGGGAGGGAAAAATTAGAACGTTGCATTTTTTATTAGCCTCCAACGGCCCATTTCAAACTTTAAGTAATTCAAAAAAAATTAATTTATTATTTTAAAAAGGTAATTAAAAAATAAATGCACATTAATTTTTCATCATTTTCAGTTTAATGAATCACCCAGGTTTTCACCTCCAACTTAAAACAGACTTTATTTGAAGCCATTCCTGACTGATGTCACAATTTCAATTTAAAACTCTCAGTTTTAAAAAAAACATTTCAAAATATTAAAATGATTACAAATCTTATTTTTTTAACTTTTTCTATAAATAACATAATTTTACAGAATGTAGGCAGAAACATCTGTTGCGCACTTTCAAATGTTTCCAAATCGAATCCATTCAGCGTGTTTACACTGTAACAAGCCAAGTTTGACCAGGTCACTTTACACAGCAACGAAAACGCCCGCAAACAGCGGGAAACAACCACGGGACTCGCCGCGCGGCGTAACGCTGGCTGCAAAGTGTCTAAACGTGTTTGTTAAGTAAGAAAAGACGCGTTTCTCCCAACTTTCTTTTACTCCTACGAGGCTAAAAGGCACTTGTACTCACCCCATAGTTTCTGAATGAGTGGTAAAAAGTGCGCTGCGGGAGCAAAGCACACGAAGCTTTAGGCTGACGAGGACGACAGGCACCGTTTAGAAAGCCATCATTTCCCTTTAGGAAATCAGGGAGTCTTCATGAAGCGCTATTTCAACGGACAACACTTGCAGACAGAAAGTTTTTAAATCCGCTACTTCTCCAACTCCTAATGCCCGGACCGCATCACAGCAGATGGGATTAATCCGCACTTCACCGAGTTCACCGGGCCGTTACGTCATGAAGCTGGGGGACTTTCCCGTTATCCAGAGACCGCAGCCCGTTTGTGCGCGAGCTTCACTTTATTTCACTTTAATTCATTCGTTTGTTGTTTCACATTAAATCATTTATAAATTAAAACAAAGTAAATTTTCTTACCATCTCTTGTTAGAAAACATCACGTGTCTGTTGGAGCACTAAACATTCACACCAGCACTTAAATACGTCATCAGATTCTTTCCAACACAAACCGTGCACATGTGAGGCGTTCGTGAGACGGTACAGTAGGCACTAGTTTTCAGCGCGCCGCAGCGGAAGGACACCGTGTTGCAGTTCGAAGGTGTAACTTTAGTTGCAGCCCTGTTGCATCAGATCCGCAGGGGATTCGCTGAGCGCGTTAACAATGTGGCCGCACCATTGGTTTATGAAGGGGAACTTTTCTGCTTCCATTGGCCTGCTATCACTCTTACACTGATTGCTAATCATTGCGCATTAACGGCGACGCGTCACGGCCGTAACTGGAAAGGAAGTGGCCAAGGTGTGGTGAGGAGACGAAGTCTGACCTCCAGCAAAAACTCCCACAAACATTTTTACTCTTTTTCTACGCTGCGGGCTTTCATGTCTGTTCGTTTCGTTCGTTTAAGATACTTGATCGAACTTCTGTTAAAACACAACTACATGGTGAGCAGAAGTGTTAAAGTTCGATACATCATTTGTAGTTTAAAGTAAGAAATATGAAAGATCTGTGTGAGCACTTGTGTTTTGTTTGTTACAGTTTCCACAGAGTTTATCTGCTAAATATCCCAAAGAAAAATAATAATAACTAAATAATAAACATGTAAATTGTGAATGCTGTCAGCTGCTTGAGGTTGAGTGGGACCCCAACAGTGGAAGGACCTCACAGACAGATTTACAAACTGCACAGAGGTTTGGTGTACTCTTTAACACTAAAGAAAACATTGTGTGAGTAACCTGTTTGCTTACTCATTCCTCACATAACAACAACACCAAATAAGGTTACAAACTAATAGGATCACATTTTGTTTATTATGTTTTCTCTTTCTTGGCAAATGAATGAAACTGACAGTATGTGTTGCACAGAGGTGATGAGCGCGCTCATGGCCATAAGCACACACACAAGAACAATAATAATTATGTGGATTTCATTCCACGAGGTAAACACATCACAGCCGGTTTGAAGAGTTCACGTGTGGGTGAAACCTGAATGGTGCCTAATTAAAGAATAATACAAACTGTCTGCACTGTTTGTTTAAATGAAACTTTTCAGCATGTTAACGCACCGTTCTCACACAGATCTGTAAAGTCAGCAAGATGCAGAAGTGAAAAGTACTCCTCTGATTTTTTATTCTGCTTAGAGTTGCCTTTGGGCTGGAGCCTCTCCCAAATGACACAGGGCGAAAGGCACAAGACATCCTGGACAGGCTGCCAGTCCATCACACAGCTAACAACACACACACACACACACACACACACATTCAGTCCTAGGGCCAACTGAGAATCACCAGTTAACCTAACAAGCATGTCTTTGGACTGAGCGCAGGGAGAGCGGATGCAGGGAGAACATGTAAACTCCACACAGGAAGGTCGCAGACAGCTGGCAAACATTATTGAGTCGTATTCATTAGAATTTGTTTTTAGTGAAAAAAGAAATGATTTTGGAGTCTTTGTAAATTAGAGAGAGTACGTTATAATGATAATATGTGTTTGGCTTCCTGCACATCGTTACCGAGCATCAGTTGTTGCTGCTGTTTTGCAGTAAAGCTTTCAGGGAGCTTGTTTAAAGACTCAAATATCTGGAAGTAATTCATTCAGTGTAATTAAGTAGTGTTGGCTCTGTTCTACTTACTTCAATATTTTGGGTTTAAAAGACATTTTCTTCCTTTTTGAGTTCATTAAACTTACTATTGTTGACCGACTTGACTAAGACTAACTTGTTTAACAAACACAAAGGTTGACGTTCACTTCGTTCTGTGGTTTGTCTCACGTCATGTCAGCGAGTGTGGCTGAGAAGCATTAGTGAAAGTCCTTCATAGCAAAGCAAGACAGTAACCATTGTGTTTTTCATGTTGTGCTATAGTAACACATTATATTCACTGTGAAGTTACTGAGGTTGTGTTTCTTTTACCATCATGTAGCAAATATGGGACGCAGTGAGGTGAGCCTGCAGCTCAAACAAGAATCATGCAAGTCCCGCAAATGTTTCCAAAACACACAAGCGAATTAAAAAGAACGAATCTGAGTACAAATACAATAAAACGTCAGGAATTTCAGCTCATTATTTGTAAGTTTTACTAACTTAATCTCACTGAGAGGCGTAAGGACTTAC
>NW_005187754.1:400224-409808 GCF_000239375.1 Pundamilia nyererei | reverse complement strand
CCTTTATTTTGTTGCCTGTGTGCACTGAGTGTGACTGTAGTGTTTCTCACTGGTTTTACATTGCAGAGATGACATCACTGAGCTTTGCTGCACGCTTCGTGATGCTGGCGACATGCAGGACTCTGAACAGCATTTAGAGACAAAACTTGCACCAACATGACAAAATACTTGCACACACTTGAATATGTAACAAGGTCTCCTGAAGCCAAAACATACGTGAACATTTTTGAAGGTAATGTTTTGAAATTGTCACATCGGCGTGTATTTGGCACGTGTAACAGTAACTGTGTGTAACTGTAAGAAGTGTGTGTACATGTGAACAAAGTCATTAACTGTTGTCACTTGGAGTTTGGAGTGATTGTGTTTCTCTAGCGCACATGAAGAAAACCTACGAGGTCCTTACAGTCACACTGAACCATATCATTATTTGTCTTTAGTGCCTTTTACACATGCATGCGTGTGCGTGCACACAGACACACACACATTTCTCTCACAGCACAATCTGGTTCCTGCTCGACTGGCATCACTGTCAAAGCGACGTCCCTCACAATAGCCTCTTTATTAAATCATGAACTTTAATCAAGTGTAAAACTAAGAAATCTTACAACTGCAGTGGAAATGCGAAACACTTTAATGTAGCTGACTGTCACCGTTTGACTGATTGAAACTTATTGATGAAATGAAATATCCTCTGAAATGTGCACGTGGAAAAGCCTTCTGTGCTGCGAGGACGAGCAGCTTCTCTGTAACATAAATTTTCTGCATTTTTTAAACTGATAACACACAAAATGTCCAGGAGCAGTGTCTGCAGTCAGTTCATCACAGCCAGTAACAATAATAAAGGTTCAGCCGAATGCAACGCTTAACCGCGACTGTAGTGCAGGTTCAACGCTCCTGCTTTCCTCCGTCCTGACCAATGTTTCATGTGTGAAATATGGTTCACGCCTATGTTTATACTAGCGATGTAGATACTGTGATTTACTCACATAAAAATAAATATGTGTTAATTAAGCCAGTAAACACACAGCAGGTTGTATTATACAACACATTTGCAGTATGAAACGTTGCAGCATATTTGAAACACACACTGAAAAAGTGCCAACTCTTAAACTTTGTTTTTTTATTTGGTTGTAATCTCATAAGGACGCATTTGTTCTGAAATCATTCAACCACCTTTTGTCGAGGTGGCTTTGGCTCCAGGGGCGGGGCAGGTCATTTAGTAATCAGGAGGTCTGTGGTTTGATCCCCGGCTGCTTCAGACTGTTACCGAAGTTCCCTTGAGCACTTTGCTGAACCTGGAGTTGCTCCTGATGCAGTCAGTGGATCGTGAATGTTAGACAGAAAACACTCGTGAGATCGTAACCCACGGTGCAGACAGACCCTCTCTGATATTTGCATTACTCACGTAATGAAACAAAGACTTTATCCTAGATACATTTGAACAATAACGTAATATAAGACTCTCTCATCTGGAGCATGGATTTTTATTATTATTTTATTTTCTTCTTCTTTTTATATCAGAACATTTTGTTTTCCAGCTTTTTTATAACAAATGCTCAGTGGTGCTGTTATTGTCCTGGCCGTGCGTGTGAGCAGATGAAGATGTGTAGATGTGATTGTTACATTTTTCAGACGGGTCGGAGGTTTTTTGAACATTGCGTTTAAAGAAAAACGCCGACGATTTCAAAGAATTTGTCTCAGATTTTTTTCTGCAGTTAATTTTACAGATTTGTGAACCAACAATTTTTAGCTTTGTTTCATGCAACATGCTGTAATGTTGCATGAACGTAATGCTGTGTAATTGCGGATGACAGAAGTACAACATACAAAGCCGACATTTATCGTGGGTTTTGGGTGTTTTTACTTGGGCCTGAGGGAGGAGCAGTTTAGAATAATGATACTGTTGTGTGAGCTGGAAACAGTGTGTAGCTTTGAGATAAAACTGTTCGGTGATTATTGTTGGGTTCTGCCAGAGGAGCCGGACATTTGTGGAATACAGTTTGACAGCTGGGTTACATTTTTGACAAAAGGCTGACAGGTTTCAAAAAACGTGTCCTGGCAAACGGAGAAAACCTGTAACAGCCTCTGTCTTGGCTGTCACTCTGCTTGACCTCTGTGCTGCTTGTGTACATCACGGCCGCAGTGACAGGTAGGATGAGGCGGGGGGGTCGGACAGGCTGGGTTACACCACCCGCGGGTCCCGCTGCCCTCATTAGTAAAACCAGAATGTCTCTCAGCGTGGCTCCCCGGCTGCAGCTCCTCTGCCTATCCTCTGCCTCCCCGACAAACCAAAAGCTGATTGAAGCAGCCAGGTCTTCCTGTTGCTATAGTAATAGGCAACACTGGTTCACCCCCACTTGAAAACATGTTTTTTTGGCATCCCCGGAGCCGTGGGTTTTTCACGGACTCCCCCTCAGAGCCCTCGCACCCGTATTGTTTACACTCTTGCTTTTTTTTGCAGACGGTGCAGATTTTTATTATGCATGATACGCTTCTTTAGTCACACATGAATCTGTAATCATAGCAGGTCGCGGAGATGAAGGAAAGTTACAAGGACGTCATAATGAATCTGCTGCCAATGACCTTAAAGAAAATGACACACTGATAGCAGACAGGAAAAAGGTCGACATGTTAATAAATACGATAATAAATAATGCATTTTATTATTAAATGAATTTGAAGACGTGAATATTCCTGAGGAGACGTTTGCCGTTAGCCTCTTTACTGCGTACTGTACACAGCCTATATGTTTGGTCCACGCTATTTCAGCTTGGAGTGCAATCCACAATGAATTCAGGCTTTTTGTGTGTTGCGGTAAAACGATTGCCTGCTCTCTGTGCAGTATTGCCCTCCATCTGTCCGTTTGTACTGTAGAACCATACAGGAGCCTTCTCCAGCAGTGCATCGTGGGATGGGAAGAGCCTTCTTCAAAGACACAGGCGGCCATGCACTCCTCTTACTATGGCACATTGGTATCAGTTACACCATAATTTCATCACCGGCAGCTCCCTGTGAATCCTGCTTACATTAACTTTTTACAGGGATTGGCAACACGGAGGCAGAGATGCATGGCAGCGCCAGCGCTCGAACCCATTTAGACTTCCCATTCAGCAGTTGGTCTGAGCGTATTGTTATTTGTTGATGAAGTGTCGTGTTTGTACGAGCAAATGGATGTGAATTGTGCAAAATCCCCATCGTTACAGTGGGATTAGAGAGTGGGACTGAGAGAAAAGGCAAGGGGGAGATTAAAAAAACAAGAGGACGGGGAGACTTCAAAGTGGCAAAGTGTGCAGGGCTGTGTTTGAATGATGGCTGGCGTATTGTTTTGATAAGTGTTCCCCGAGGAGAACATGCAAGGCAGCGTGTCACTCTCCCCTCACATCTCCTGCGATAGGAGCCAGGCGCCGGGGAACGTCAGAAATCCTGCTGTAATTACGGCGCCGGTGCGAGCCGCGCTGCAGAGCGGCGGCAGAGCGGCTGCTTCGCGCTCACACAGCAGCTCAAACACGCAAGAGCCCAGATGAACTAATAACGTGAAGCTAAATTAACATGTTAGACCTGAGATGACGATGATGAGTGTAGCACGCTGGGAAAGGGGAAGAATATCAAATTTAGACAATTTCATCCAGTTCCCACGATATCATCTGCGTTTTTGAGACAAGACAATGTCGCAAATCTCCATTTTGGTTTGTTAGCAGTTTGAAACTGTACTTAATTTTACACCACGTGTGCTTAGAAATGCAGATGACTGGAGCAGCATGAACACACACGAGTGAATGAACCGTTGGCCACAAACACATTTTACATGATGAAATGAGGATTAATGTGCGTCTCACTGTGAAACTGGTTTGTAATATTATACATTCGTTCACACACTGGTTGTAAAATCTTAATGGAAATAAAGAGAACGCACAAAGCATCACACATCAAGGCCTCTGGATTTTATTATTCTTTTATATCATTGAAAAAACAAACCTGCTATAAGATAGTTATGCTGACATTTAGAGCAAAAACAACTTCATCTAATATTATCTTTTATGAAAACATCACTTAAGAAACAGAAAAATGATTCAGTCATGTGCTGTGTGTTTACTCTGTGAAGTATGTGATGCTTTAATGAGTGGGGGGGGGGGGTTCTGTAAACCTCCAGTTTACTCGACTTATAGTGAGTATGCGTGAACACTTGTTCTTTCTCCTCTGCTTTCCTGTCTTTGTCTGTTTGGCCCGTTCAAAATGAATAAAATAGCAGCCTGACATCAGACCTGGACTCGTGACACAAACGCACTGCATCATAGTCTAAATCACGGGGACGAGCAGGGTTTGGTTGACCTGCACTGACCACACACCAGAAAGCCGACTTGTGTCACCAGCTCGGGCTCTGTGGCGGTATCGCACACGGTGCAGCGAGCAGACGAGGACAAGTTTACATGCAGAGAAACCCACATTACTAGATTACTGTTGTCTTTCTCAGGGTGTTCCACCGCAGTCTTTGTAACAGTGCTGTGGTTGGGGGAGAGTGTACCGAGCAGTCCCAGTAATTTCAAGTCATCGTGGTCTCATTACAGCAGGCTGTTGGTAATCCTCTGCCTTTGATCTGGGAGCTGAAGGGAGCTGTGCTTTACTGTAGTTCAAACAATGTTCTCGCTGCTCCCTCAGCACCTCCACCAGGAGCCCTGTGGTAGCTGAGGAGCTGGAGGTTAGTTTTTGGGTTTCTTTTTATTGGGGGGGCTGGGCTCCTACGATGTAGGTGAGAGGTAATGCAAAATGAGGTTTGCGGTCGGGTGGAAGTCAATGTGAGGTTAACCAGGAGCAGTGTCAATTCACTGGAGGTTTTGACATTTGGGTCAGGCTGAGAGAGTAAATTCAGGATTTTGTATTCATGCTTCAAGGCAAATACTGTGAGTGCACCACATTTACACACACGGAGACAACAAGAGGACAAATGCTACACAGCTCCACCTCTTCTTACTATTCAAGCAAGCAGCAGCCAAACGCTGACCTGGTGAAAGATGGAGCTGGTCCGAAGAGAACATCACAGCAGCTTCATGACATCAGTGCTGAGCTGACACCAACAGCTGTCCTCATCTGTCACAAACAAATTAGTTAACTGGAAATAGAAGTAAAAGTGGACTTCAGATAAAACTGGAGAGATAACTAGAATAAAATAAAAATGTAGAGAAAATGTTAATACAACCTGCCTAACGAGGCTGTGGTAAAGTCAGACTTGTAGCAGCTTTTCTAAAATTCTTTCATCTGACAAACACTCCATATTAACAACAGGAAGACAACTGCACAGAAACAAAAAGCAAACAAACCATTGACTCTGGAAAATAACTGAAACTTAACTGAAAGCAAAGAACAAAGAAAAGATTATTTGACCATAAAAACTATAATAAATGGAGAGCAAAGTGGACTTTGTATTTGGTGTGAACACAGCGTCAAAGGAATCCGTGGAGACGCGTGATCGTGGTAACGTCTATGTGCTCACAGCTCGTGACGTAGCTTTTCAGCACAGAGCTCTGCTCTTTGTTTTCTGCACAGAGGGGATAAAAAGCGATGGGTCTGAGCAGCTCACGATTAACTTGTCAATCACTAGTTAACCATTATCCAAAGAATATAAGACAATCACGCTGACACATAGAGTGATTTTACAAAAGAGACTCGTGTTTTTTATTCACTATATCCCAAAGTGAGTGGCTGAGCTCATAAACTCATCAAATATGAATAAAGAGGTCAGAGCAGAGAGCAATTTGAAAGTCTTTTTGCAACCACAGCTCTCTGGTGGCCTTCGGTGCAGCTTTAAAGCACTTCCACATTGGCTTCACTTTTCAGATCTGTAATCTAGAGCCAGATTTATCCCGTCTATGGTTTAGTGCATGATAGTTGTTATTGTGCTAATAGTCTTCACAAAGAATAGTAACAATGAAACATTAGTAAACATTCTTTTCACAGGATCTGGTAACATTGTCAGACTCTGCATCTGGCCTTGCGTTGCTCAGTGCTGTTGCTGCTGCGCTTTTAGAGAATTTTGCAAGCCACAGATATTCAGTCCAAAAATGAATAAATCTTATACTTTCTCCCACCATAGCTGAAATTCAATAAACATAAGAAATGCTAAAAATTTCCACTTGCACAGAATATGCTGATTTTATTTATAACATTTAAAAGTATTTCAAGTTCTTCTGACCACACCATCACTGGGACTTAGTTGGCATTGTGGGATTCAATACTGATATCCATTTATAAAAGTCTTTGTTGTGGGAATTCAGATCAAATTCAGAAGGTTAAAAAGCGGGCTTGAAAAAATCAGGGTTGGGGCAGCAAAGCAAGAAAACCCCATTAAAGATCAAAAAGCACACGAGCAAAGCGTGACCTGTGGCTGCTCTGGAGAACGTTTACTGTTTTTAACACGTCACTTCCTATTGTAGTGACTTACGTCCCGTCTGTAACACAGGCTAAGCTAAAGGGCCGTGATTAGGACAAACGTGCAACATAAAATACAAATAATAAACACAAGAGTTAAATTAAAGTCATTTATTGTCTAATGAGTTTCAGTTTGTGCGATTAAATCTTAAGTTGCACACCAGAGCTCAGAGCACCCATCAGACTCCTGCTGCAAACTATGATTTTGCTTAATAAACCTCTAGAAACTACACAGCTAAAAGAAACTGAGGGCACTAAAGGCAACCAGCGTTCTGTTATATCCACCACTTAAAGCTCAGCGTATCCCTGCTCAGACTGTTCACACACACACATAACAGACACAGACAAACACACACAGCCAGTGGATTTTGTTATACCAATATGGGAATCATAAACTCTGATATGGCTTCACTGACAAAAATTCTCTGGGATTGTGTTCATCGCTGGCTCATGTACCGCCGCTGTGGGTTTCTGTTTGTCCCTGATCTTCAACATTCGGTAGAAGTGTGGATTCCAATAAAGGCTTGTTAAACAACAGATTTCATTCTCCGACTCAAGGGGGCCCTGCATGGCCCAGAGGCGTAAGCTGCGCCTTTGAACATCTAAATCCCCGTGCAGCGTCTGACTTCCCTTTGTTATTCACTGGTGGACTGGTTTTTCCGTGCGCGCCGCAGCTCTGGAAAGGCTCCAGCAGGCTGTGCAGAGGGACTTTTTAGCTGTAAAAGATCATCTCATTGAGATCATCGAGCCCCAGTTAATTGAAATTTTATGTGATAACTTTGTAACAGCACAGCGTGAACATATTGTTTTAATGAAGAATTCATCAGCCAGAGATAGAGAGCCAGACATAACGAGCCCCTCCCTGAGCTGCAGATGTCTGCTGCCCTCTCCTGCCTGCTGCTGCCAACACACACATTACACATGAATGTCTCAGGAGCGCTTATGAAACTGACCCAGATCAGCAAACTGATTTTATAGAGCTGATCAAACCTGCTGATGATCAATAAATCAGGTGTGTTTGATTTGCACACCTGGCTGCTACTCACCCTCTTAATTCTCAAGGTGATGTTGTGCCTCATTTGTCACCCAGCTCATCTTGGTCTAGTTTTTATGAAATAAATAATAATAGTGTAATATGTTATGTTTGTATGTACGTAGTTTTAAGAACTGCCAGGTGATTTTTAATATGTCCTGATATGTAAAACCAAAGAATTTAATTTACTTTCTTTTTACGACGGCTGTGGTTTTATTCCAGCAGCACGACAGCTTTCATGGTGCATTTATTTAATGGCTGACACTGTGTGTTAGGTGTATGTAGAATGAAACACTGAGGTCTATCCTACTATAGCCCCCACTCGCACCTGTGTGGAATTTAGGGGGTGGGTGGGATTCTTTGAATGTTTTTTGCTTGTTTTTTATTTACTGGAGAAATTTACAAAGCTTTATTTAACTATTGATTTAGATGTTTAAAAAAACAAGTAGTGGAATGTTTATTAGAAAAAGTAGCAAAAATACTTGAGTATGGCTGTAGTTTCTCGTTAAAAGCTAATGTAATCTGAGTACTCTGATGAGCAGCTCTGTAGTATGTTTCTGTTTCTCCAGCATTCACACTGCAAGTCTCATTCACCCAATGTCACACGCACGCACGAACGCACGCACGCACACACATGCACGCACACACACACACACACACACATGCGCACGCACGCGCACGCACACATGCACGCGCGCACGCGCACACACGCACACACACACACTCGGGGTTCAGTATCAGCCCAGAGATACCAGAGCAGCTGAGCCTCAGCCATACATGTGGTCTACCATCAGGAGAGCCTGAATCACGGACCTTTGGATGCACATGTTATTGGTATGGTTTGGAACCAGGTTCACTGCAAATCAATGCAAAGCTCTCCTGTGATTTAACTCTTTCCCAGAATGACGGCATCACCATCCATAGAGCTTTACTGGACGGTCAGATTGCTGTGGTCTTCACAGCCCCTCGATCTCAGCACAGATTTGGCTTCTGTGGGGAGTTCCTTCTGGGTTACTATAGTGGAGTCACTGGGGACCAGAAAGTTTTGCCCGAGGGCCCCCTTGAACGTTAATCCAGCACTGTCACTATGTGAAGAAGCCTCCAATCTCTGGTTTTAAGGGGGGTTTAAGCTTTTAAACCAATTGAAGCGCAAGCAAGGAGGGAAGTAAGGAAATATAAATAGATGCCTATTGCACTCAAGACTAAACAGAGAAATTGCAAACAGCTTTTACTGACCTCACTGCTGGAGTTACAGCAGCAGGGAAGCACACTGCACACATTATGTGCAGAGTGTAGTCTCCAAATAGGAAAATACATTTTTGTTAATAATTTCTGTTCAATTCAGTTCCACGTTTGATTGATTTTGGAGGCAGCAGAGATCAAAGGCAGAAGGAGACAAAAGATAAAAGAAGATAAAAGACGATGCTGCAGGAAACACATCTTGGAGACTGTCACTGTGTCGCCTCCGGTCTAGTGGCATACAGGCATCTCAGCAAACCTGAAATGAATGAAAAATGCTACACCTGCCCTGTGTATTGTTATGCAGCTCTGGGATGTTTCTGGAAAAGTCAGACCACACTGCGTCTGTGTTGTGGAAATTACTGTCTCCACTGATCTGTGTTCAGGTTCCATAGGAATGAAGAGAAGCATTTTTAATATCCTGAGAGGAATTCTCCTCATGTTTACCCTTTCCTTTGTCTCACAAGATGACGGCCTAATCTGCAGTTGCCCTTGATGCGCAATACCATGTGCCAGATTCCTTTAGCTGTATGGTTAAATTACCCTCATCATATTATGAGGTTTGTTGATGCCAAGAAGCATACAGCAGTCAGCTGCAACATTAAAACCACTCATAGGTGAAGTAAATATAAGCTTCTAAATATAAGCAAACATAATTGACACTGCAGTGTTCTGCAATGCAGCTTTGAGCTCATCTGGATGTTGCTTTTACGCGTACCAGCAACACTCTCAAAATTGGGGCTATGGTAAAATATCACTTCTGTCCCTATGTGTTCTTGAATGTGCCTCTTAGGACCTCAAAGTACCTTTTTGAACGCCAGAAAAAAAGGTTCCCAAGCAGTAAAAGTTGTAGATTTGTACCATTATTTCAATATTTTATGGTGCGATA
>NW_005187754.1:377906-379841 GCF_000239375.1 Pundamilia nyererei | reverse complement strand
TACATTTCACTGTGTGTTATACTTGTATAACTATGCATGTGACAAATAAAGAACCTTGAACCTTGAACCTGCTTACACAGTTTGAAGGAACCATCAAGGTGCACACCGAGGTTTTTTACATTGGTCTTACAATAGGAAGATAATGGGCCCAGAGCACTGTCAATGTGATTATTAACGAAGTTACCAAAAACGGCAACCTCTGTTTTGTCTTCATTTATTTTAAAGAAATTTAAAGACACCCACTGTTTTTTGTCATCCAGGCAGCGTAATAATAGCTGAAGCGAGTGTCTCCCTGCTTTTAAAGAAAGGTAGATCTGCAAGTCATCTGCAAAACAGTGGAATGAAAGGTTGTACTGTGAGAAAATAGACCCCAGTGGCAACACATACAGTGCAAACAAGGCAGAACCCAAAATCGAGCCTTGAGATACACCATAATTAAGAGGGGCTATTTTGGAGCTGTGAGGGCCCATGTTGACATAAAAAATCCTTCCAGATAAATAGGACAAAACCACTGGAGAGCAGACCCTTTTAGGCCAGCATATGATTCCAGCCGTGATAACAGGATGTTGTGGTCGACTGTGTCAAAGGCTGCTGACAAGTCCAACAAGAAGAGGGCAGCAGGGCTGCCAGAGTCCAGAGTTAAAAGAGTATCATTAAAAACCCTTCAAAGTGCTGTCTCAGTGCTGTGTAGTGATTTAAAACTGGATTGAAATTTTTCAGAAATCTGATTAAGATCAAGGTGGGCCTGCAACTGTAAATAGACCACTTTCTCCAGAACTTTAGAAAGAAAGGGAAGCTTTGAGATTGGCCAGTAATTGGACAGAACAGTTGGGTCCAGATTGTGTTTTTTAAGAAGAGGCTGAACTATAGCTTGTTTAAAGTATGATGGGACACAGCCTGTAGCAAGGGAAGTGTTGATTGATCTCCGGATAAAAGGCCCGACAGTATTTTTTAGCAGACTTTGGGGAAGATAATCTGATGGGCAGTGTGATGATCTTAGGTGACAAACTACCACAGACAATTCATTCAGGGAGACAGACGCAAACTGCTCTAAGCTAGCTGAGCACATAGGAGGAACCTAATAGCCAAAACCTTGTGGATAAAAATGCCAAAAGGTCATCACACATACTTGGTGAAGGTACAGCTCCAGCATTATCATGTGGAGCAAAAAGGATTAAGAACATTAAAAAGTACCTGGGGCCTGTGACTATTTATTGACACTTGGGTTGATACAAAATAGAAATACTAAAAGTAAAATACATGTTGAAATAACAAAAACAATATAGAACACCAACATTAGAAAGGCATTAGATACAGATGAATTTAACATGCTATAGGCCTACTGGGTTTAATAAAGGATTTCATTCTGATACTTAAAATGGCAGTCAGGGTGCTGTTGCCTAGCCTGTAGAGGTCTGTGCGCCCCTCTATGGATTTGCTTCCCCAGACTATCACTGACCCACCACCAAATCAGTCATGCTGAACAATATTATAGGCAGAAAAACGTCATCCACGGCTTCTCCGGAACCTTTCACATCTGTCACATGTGCTGGGGTGAACCTGCTCTCATCTGTAAAAACCACAGGACACCTGTGGTGAATATGGCATTCCAGGTATTCTATGGCAAATGCTAATCAGGCTCCACGGTGCCAGGCAGTGAGCACAGAGCCCACTAGATGTTGAGCTCTCAGGCCACCCTCATGAAGTCTGTTTCTGATTGTATGGTCAGAGACATTCACACCAGCATCCTGCTGGAGGTCATTTTGTATCTCTGTGCTGGTCCTGTTCCTCCTTACACAAAGGTGCAGATACTAGTCCTGCAGATGGTGAGGGACCTCTCTCTCTAAAGCTCTCGTAGAGTAACTGTCTATCTCCTGGAATCTCCTCCATGATCTTCAGACTGTGCTGGGAAACACAGCAAACCTTCTGGTAATG
>NW_005187754.1:374952-376341 GCF_000239375.1 Pundamilia nyererei | reverse complement strand
AGATACAAACACAGGTCCATATTTTCTCAATAAGAATGACATGATTAATGGTGTCAACAGCTGCTGATGAATCAAATAAATCTAAAATTCCATTTTCACCTTTATCTAAGTGAATAAGAATAACATTAGTAATCTTGTTTCTGTGTTATCATTCTGTCAACAACGAGACTGGAATTTATCAAATATATTATTTCCCTTTAACAGTCCGGGGACAGCTCTGGCTGTAAAGTGATTTGAAATCAAATGAGAGAGACTGACTGACATTAGTCAGAAGCCAGTGGGAGGTAGAAATGCTTTAGGAATAATGTCAGCTAGAAATGTGGATATCAAGGAGATCTGCCATGAAAATCAGATAAAAGTCAAAGAACAGAACTGAGACCCTCGGCCAGGCTGACAGGCTCCGGGCTTGAACTGTGACCTGATACCACTGATCTTATCATCCAAGCAAACAAACAAACAAGACAGGGCACAACAATTAGGCTGAGTGGGATTAAAGAGTTTGCTGGTGGTAAACATTGGATTGGGCTTAATATTGCTCTCATCATTTGAGAAAACTTCATATCTCCTGCATGTGAAGGTAGTGCACGAGGACATTTGTAATTCTTGTGTTTAGTGTTTCTAGGGGGAAACGCTAAATGCTAAAACTCTGAAAAGCTGCAGGCTTTGGGGGACACAGTTAAGGTCCACAGAGCCCCTGCCTTATCTTTGTTGTTTTCAAAGCCCCGTTGACTGTTATTGGCCAACAGGTGCTCAAAGTGCAGGGTCATCTCGACTGTATCAGACCTCTCCACCCACTCTCGTCTCAGCCCCACTGGGCTTTCCTGAAATTCTTCAGAAACTCGAGCAGCAGACACTGTCCGCAGGCAGGACTCTGTGTGTGTGCGCGTGTAATTAGACTTTTGGGAGTCTTTCGGGAACAGGGAGGCGGCTGCAAAGGTCCAACGAGGTTGGGGGGAGTGACTCGGAAAGAGGGGGTGGCGGTGTTTGCAGTAAAAACAGCAAATCACTGTAGCAGACCCCCTCTCTTACAGCTACTTGGTACCACGCACATCCCTCGGTGTCTCCCCCTCTCTCTCTCTCTGGGTCCGGGCCCTGGGGTTGTAAGTCCGTCCTCCTCCTCCGGTGCAGTCCGGTTCGCTCCGCTCGTGTCGCTGCTCGCAAAGCACCGACTCTCCTCTGCAGCTATGGCACATGTCCTTCAGCTGTTTGCTGTCATACTCTCATCAGCTCTCGTGCAAGCATCGGCCTTGCTCAACGACACGTAAGTAAACGTATATTTCTAACGAAACTCATGCATGTCATTGTGCTAAAGTTTGGCTTGCCCCTCGCGCCAAGACGCGTCCAAATAGTTGCACGAGGTGGTGTTGGAAAAACTTTATTTAAAAAAAA
>NW_005187754.1:371620-373681 GCF_000239375.1 Pundamilia nyererei | reverse complement strand
TTGATGGTGTTTTCCAGTAGTGCTTCCAGTCACCTGGCCGTGTAGTGTGCTTTGACAAACATCTGTGACAGAATGAGTCGCTCACTGAATTTCAGTGTGTTGCTGTAATCGGATGCTTTTAACTTCTCATGTAGCAGCTTGTTAGCACAATCCTTCTCTTAGAAGCTACATAATTCACATGCAGGGTGTTAACTTTTATATTGGAGCACAAGAAACTGATTTAACCTCAAACAAAATCAGACTCTTTCACCTTGAAGCAAAGACACAGATGATGGTTGTAGGATTTAACCCTGCGCCACACTCATTTAGTTCTTTAACTGGACCATTTATCAGCTAGCTGTAGCAACACGCTAGAAGTTTGTGCTTTTTAAACATTAGCGGTTATCTCTCTAAATCAAACGTGTGTTTAACATGGAGCTGGGCTGTACTTTTTAATGCTTGGCACTGTTTTTCTCCTAGCTTTTCACTTAAACGAGTGCTGACAGTTTGGGTTGTTTTTAATGAGGGTACTTTCTTCTTCTCCCTGCAGGATTTATGCAGTGACTGTGAGTTCGCGTGTGACTGCAGGGAAACAGGAGACCCTGTGTGCCCAAATTCACGGCCTGACTGGGCCTGTGCGCATGGTCATCGGCCTCACTGAGGGCTCTGTCACAATCTTAGATGAGCAAGTAAATGAGGACTTCTACCGCTGCCTAAACTTCCAGGTCAGATCCAAGAAAAGCACAAAAGAGCTTGTGAATACTCAGACTCCCACTCTCCACACTTCCAGTTTCATGTGGGGGATAGTTCAGGATGAGTGGGGTCCTATTAGACCATAGCCCAGAAATGCATATTTCACTGGGTAAACTTTTTTCTTCTGGAACATTTCATTATGTTTTCGATATAAAGCGATTGAAATTGTAATTGTAGCACTAACCACATGGAAGTTTCTGTTTGTGAATGAAATCTGCTTGGTGGTTATCCCACGCCATCACGCCAGAGTGTAAATCACACACGGACCAATCAGCTCTAGCTCCCAGTGTTTTATCTGTGAAACCAGCTTCCTTTTACAGTAATAAGTGTTCTCTTCGTTTCCTACACAGCTGCTGTAAACAAATATTCACTCTGATTCATTAAATACTGTCTTCAGAACGTCCTCTGGCTGAATTGCAGCTGTTTTTCGATGCTGTACCTCCAGCATGACTAATCGTGAACAATGATTCGCGGTATTTACAGTATTTCACTTTTTAAAAACAAAACAAAAAGCTTTGTGTTGTGTTGTTTGTAGACAGTAAATGCACCAGCGTGGTTTCCAAGCAGAATTCCTATCACCATCCATTAAGCTAATGGCTTAAATCTTGGCACAAGTTTGGACCTAATTATCCTCCCGGCGCCATGACTGAGACTGCCAACCTCAGTGGGTTCTCTGCAAATTGCAGCTCTGCTTTATGTCACACCTCTGCTTGCTGTTATGCAACTTGCAGGCCTTGCTCCATATTGATGTGGAACGACCCGCCGACCCAAATAGCCTCTGTGACAGTCGCGCTTAGTTTCACTTTGTTCCTGCTATTTGGCCCTGTTGCAGGACTGGTTTTTGTCTCTAGGCACAAAGACTGCTTTCTGCCAGAGGCTAGCTATGTACCTGCATTCCTCTGGAAGCCAACCCTGCGCTCAGTCTCACAACACACATCTGAACACAACAGTCTTTTTGACATGTGTGGAAGTGGTTCTGGTCCTTGTTATGTAACAGCAACATTAACAAGTGAAAACGTGCACAAGTGTGACAGCATTTCATAATTAACTGTGTGCAACATTGTTCCCTAAGAGCAGCACAGCTCAGATGGCTTTTTATGACACGTTTAATGCAAAAGTCGTGAGCTGCCACACATTTTGCGTCCAAGGAAGCGGGCCAACACTGTCACTTTTTAAAGTGGTTTTCGGCATTAGTTCTTCAGACTTTCTGAAAGTCTTTCAATGTGTTTGGCTGCACTTTCACCCATTTGCAGTCCACGCTGTGTACCTGCCATTTTCAGTGGAATGTGTTTTATTTAGTTTTTCACTTTATTCTAACCTCTGACTCAT
>NW_005187754.1:363481-371219 GCF_000239375.1 Pundamilia nyererei | reverse complement strand
AAATCTGACGAGCAAGCATACCAAAGTCGTCATCGAGCCTCCAACTTTCATCCACATCGTCCGGACTGATAAGCCCATCTACAAACCTGGACAGACTGGTAGGTGGAGTGAGTGTGGAGGTGTTGGAGCTGTTGTGTTGTAGAAGGAGCGATACGCTACTGCAGCACCGTCTCGTCTGCACTGCTTACCCATTCTGCTGTGCTTGCACATTTTTGGTCTGATATATCTGCATAATGCTGAGCCACCACTTAATAACTTGATAACTTGAGGGTTGTTGTCTGTTCAGTGCACAGAAGAAGAGTGCTTTCCTAGAGAGAGGCTGTTTATATTTAAAGTAGGAAAGGCCTACATGCTGAGTGGGTGAAGAGAAAAGGAGTTTATTTGACCACTTAGTGCCGTCGAGTGCTAGTGCAGGCTGCTAACTCCTGAATAAGTCTGATTAAGATACGATGAGCTAGTGGAGTTTAACTTTTTTGGGTATTCTGCAACTTCTTATGACAGTAAAACAAGTTTATTTTTTAATAGCATTGTCATAGTGTTTCAGTAAGGACTCACGACGACGTTATGTTTCACGAGTAAAAATCAAAAATGAATTTGACCCATATAACAGTTTATAAACTGGTGTCAGTCTCAACAAAATGAGCTTGTCAGTCAGCTTCTATAAACAAGTTCAAAGCTATAACCACAAGAATACTGTAACATATATATTTTTACCTAAATCAATCTGTCTCATGCTTTCCATTTGCAGACACAGGTGATCCAATCAGAAGTAACATTACACTTTACCGTGTCACTGTGAAACCGGCTTTCAGTTGGTATTATTTGGCCAGCTAAGCCACGCTCGCCAAATCGCACGTGGAATAAAACATGGATGTAGCTGCAGCGTCAGAAAAATGAACCCGATACAGAAGAGCCTTAAACCTGCATTCTGTCTGACGGCCACCAGGTGGCAATAAATTTAGTCTGTTTTGGAAATCAAAGGCTACGTTCACAGTGCAGGCGAAAGCGCATCAAATCCGACTTTTTTGACCCTATGGGACCCGTATCCGAATTATTAGGCCAAATGTAAATAACAAAATAACTTTATAACTTAGAGCAAAATTGGGAAACGTAAAGTCCGAAACAGTCAAACATACTGTTGCTCTGGGTCTAAACAGGGCGTGTTGTGTGTGACGTCTGCTTTTGCGCATGTGGCCGCTTTGAGCGTTCACACTAGAGCGCGTTTGCTGTCGCATTTTATTTGTAGTGTGAACGAGCAGACAAAAAAAATCGCATTTGATCAAAAAATCGGAATTGAGCATTAAGACCTGCAGAGTGAACGTAGCCTTAGTCATACCACATTTGGGGGGCAACCGTGGAGCAGGGGGTTGGGAAGCGCGTCTGTAACCGGAAGGTTCGATCCCCGGGCTCTCTGTCCTGGTCGTTGTGTCCTTGGGAGAGACCGCCTACTGGTGTTGGCCAGACGGGCAGATGGCGCCAGTGCCCGGCAGCCTTGCTTCTGTCAGTCTGCCCCAGGGCAGCTGTGGCTACAACTGTAGCTGCCTCCACCAGTGTGTGAATGTGAGAGTGAATGAATATTGGCATTGTAAAGCGCTTTGGGTGCCGTGAAAAGCGCTATATAAATGCAATCCATTATTATTATTATTTTTATTTCAAAACGGAAGATCATTGGCTGTGTCACAGTCAGACCCGCCTTTCCTCAACACATCCATCTTTCGTAACCAATGGCAGAACCACTCAGCTCAAGCTGAGGTGACGTCATCAGTAGCTAATCCTTAAAGATGTTTTGGGGTTTTTTGGTTTTTAATGTATTGCCTCCAACAATAGGCAAATACATGTTAAGATATATTTTTCTGTGTAAAAAAGGCTAACAGCAACCGTAGACTTCTCCGATACATATTCCAGGTCACTGAAACTCGGGCGGTGTTGATCTGATCAGTTAAGTATCAGACAGGGTTGTTAATGAAGGCAACAACCGGTGTGCTACAGGGACAACAATGAGCCAACTCCAAAAGGCGAAAGGTTTCACAGCTGAAGGTCACTGACGTTTTTCCCTCTTCATCTTTTCTGACTGTTCCACTAGTTTTGAATTTGGCTAGGGTCAGTGTCACTACTGATACCTATGGAACTAGTGTTATTAGTATTCCAGTATTATAATTGTCAGGTCCACCGCAGGTGCCCAGATGAGCTTCAGGTTCAGCCTGAGCACATGTGACAGTTGTAAAAGGGTGTGGGCTAGCTGTGGAGAACATGCTGCCTGTAACATTGTTCTGCATGACTGGAGGCGTATCCATGGAGGGACACACAGACCTCGACAGCATCCTGACTGTCATTAGGAGCCATTCTCAGGCCCTAGACTGGACACAACAATGCCTGGCAGTATGAACTGATACCATGGACTGGCACCTACGTTCACCTGACCGAGATCCAACACCAACACCTCTGGGACATCATGTTTCAGGTGCAACTCACACTGTCCAGGAGCTCAGTCATTCCCTGGTCCGGATGTGGGAGGAGATCCTCCGGGATGTTGTCAGGCATGCAGACAAGCACGTGGGGGTCGCACAAAGTGCTGAGCACCGTTGCTGCATTTCAGTAAAACAAACTCGTCTTCACCATCATTCACTTTGATTTTCAGGGTTTTTCTTTATTCTGCCGTCTGCAGACTGATGATTCTCATTTCCATCAAACGATGGGGCATCCTTTCCTAACACGGTGACCAGTCTGTATCAGTATAGATATCAACATGATTTATTCATTTTCCCCACTGAATCTGACATGTGCCCCGAATTCATTAGAGTATAAAGAGAGACTTGCATACACTTTGCTTTGCTTCTTTTTAGTCCGTCTGCTATCACCAGGATCGTTTTCCCTTTGTCTTCTTCTTCCTCTCATTATCCACTTGTGCAATAACTGAAAATACAGTATAGTAATGCATTTTTTTTCTTTCTTTTAAAGTCAAATTCCGGATCGTCTCCATGGATGCCAATTTCATCCCTGTGGAACGAGTGGTACGTTTCTATCCACTTGTTCTCGTCTGTCAGAATCATGTGCCGCTGTGCCATTTGTGGAGTCATTTCAAGCAGCGAACTTGATAATGTGCTGTGATTTGTAGCAGGCAGTCAGTGAATCTGAAGAGTAAGGTCTATTTTGGTTCAGGAGAGTGGGAGGTGAAAGGAAGGCTGTTTGTTGATTTTGAAGACAGCGTGGGTGTGGAGCGCTGTGTGGAGTAGTGTGATAAACATGCTGTCAGAGTTCATTTGGCGCACACTACATTTGACCCAAACATCTGAATCAATAGCGGCTCAGGGCCTTTTCCGCTTTTGGACGAGAGGCTGAAAACACGACTGCACGCAGTCGACGTGAAATCCGTTCAGATGCATCACATGATGAAAGTAGCTAGCTTGAAGGTGGTAACTCCCACCAGCTGTAGTGAAGACGTGGCATTGTGAGACTTTATCTGCCATTATGCATCTGCTCTTTCCGGCACTCTGGAGATGTAAGAACGAAATAATTGAGGCCAAAATATCACGTGTGCCAAAGGTGTTACAGAGGAACACGGTAATAAATGAGCCGTGGAGGGGGACGTGTGTTGTTTGACTCTTATCGTCCAATTAGGAAATAAGACCTGGCAGTGGTGGTGTTGTTTCAGGGTGTGGCGCCTTCACATCTGTCACTATGTGCTTGCTGAGTAATTGGGTTCTGCTGTGTGATCTGAACCGGGACCTACATGCATACTGACTTGAAAGTCATTGCAACAGGAAACCTTACTGATGTTTCTAATAAATTGTCCTTATTGTGTTAATTCTGTGTGCAGATAAACTAAATGCAAACTCTTCTTTTTTCCTTTCAGTATAAAGAAGTGGCGCTGCAGGTAAGAAACACTCAAATTGGCATCTCTTCTGGGAACTGCTGACATGTCTGTTTGGCTCTTTGAAAAGATTTTGCCATTTGTGCCTTCTGTGAGAGTAACGGCAAAGATGCAGGAAATGAGGCGATGGAGGGAGGGCTGTATGACATGTAATTAAAGTGCAGACTGCTCCCTGCACCCCCCCCCCCCCTTTCTTCTCTGGGGTGGTGCTGTTTAAGAAGATATCCAATCTACAATAGTCTGTTGTAGATTGGATATCTGCGCTGCATTGTTGTGAAGACTAAGAAGGACTTTAGCTACCTCTGAATCACAGACCTAATTACACAAGCAACCATCAGGAGGAGGACTATAATAGGTTCTTTTCTCCACACGAGAGCTCGTTAAGATAAATGTCACTCCAGTCAGTTTGGGCGATGTTTGGATTGCACTGGTCCCTCCTGCAGGAGCTTGTCCTTCTTCCATGCCTGGCTCCAGGAAGCACTCTGGCATGCCCGTCTCAGATGAGGGATCATGTGTGTGTGTTGTTGTTTTTTTCTCCCCATGTCACAGGGCTGACCCACAATCCACAAAGAGCACAGATTATCTGGTGGCTGGCTTGGAAACATCTCTGTGTGCCCCAGCAGAGGAGCTGGAGGCTGGAAGCTACGGCCTCGTTTGATTTGACATCCCTAAATAAATTCTCCTCTGTCTTTACTCTGTGTAGGATCCTAGCTCAAATCGCATTGCCCAGTGGCTGGATAAATCTGTTGTTGGCGGCATCCTTGATCTTTCACACCCCATGATTCCTGAGGCTGTACAAGGAAGCTACACCATCACTGCCTTGACAGACAAGGGAGAACAAATATCCCACAGCTTTGACATCAAAGAATACGGTGGGAGGGAAAAAATGAAGCATCTTCTCTTATAGACCGGAAATGATTACGAGCTCAGTCTATGTAAATTCTCAGCTACGGGGAGATCTGACTCTGTTTCCTTTGCTCTAGTTTTGCCAAAGTATGAAGTGAAGGTTCATCTGCCCAGTGTGATTACCGTCCTGGATCAGGAGGCAGCACTGAAGATTTGTGGAAAGTAAATGTCCCAGTTGAACAGAAACTGGTGTTCTTGTCTGTGTTGGTTCAAGGAAATCCACACTGTGAAGAACTGCAGCTGGGCAGCGCTGGTGCTAACAACATTGTCGTTTATTACAAAAGATGGGTCTGGATTTGTGGGAACAACAAACTGCCTGTAGCAATGATGTTTTCCTTATTTTGTCTGTACTTTGATATAATAGTACTTTTTACTAGAGGAATTTGAGTATTTATATAATTCATACTATTAACAGTGGCCAGCTGGGAAAAGGCAAAGCCTCTACAGGAAATGAAAGATCTGAGGCTGGCTAGACTCTGTACCAGTCATGTTTCTGGCAACAACTAACATCATCCGGCCGTTCTCGTTCCAACAAATCTCATCTTTGTATGTTTTCTTAACAGATACACGTATGGGAAACCTGTTATTGGTTCGGTGAAGGCACGGTTCTGCAGAAACGCCATCCGTTTCTTCTGGTTTTCATCTCCCCAAAACAAAGACCTCTGCAAGACCTACGAACTAACTGTGAGTGTTCCAGATGTTAACAGAGACGCTAACTGTACTGCAATCAGTCCTTTTCACTGATTTTACTTTCTTGGTGTTCACTTTCTGTGATCTTCTAGACGGATAAAAGTGGATGTGCTACACAAACTGTGAACATGACGGCGTTTTTCCTCCACAAGAACATCTACAGTGACACGTTTGAGGTGACTGCTGAGATGGAAGAGTATGGCACAGGTAGGCAGACTAAAAGCCGACTGTTCATCAACGTAGCACAGCGAATTCCTGATGACCTGCAATCTGTATGCTAACTATCATCTAGGCGTCATTCTTAAAGGCTACGGGCAGACCAGCTTCACCTGTGACATCAGAACTGTCACCTTCGAGGATGTACCTGAGGCATACAAGCCTGGTATCCCGTTTGAAGGAAAGGTAACCAGACTCATCCTGCTGTCAGGACATTGCACAGCAGGATTGATGAGCTTTTCATCTGATCCTACCGTGAGGTGGACGTGTTTCTCTTGGAGCCCAAAAGATTCTAAGATGACTCTAGAATCTGGACGATGTAACACTGCATTTGTTACAATGTAACTAGATGTATGAAATAGTATTTAGGGATGCTTTGAGTCATGCAGAGGAAGCTAATCAAGGGCAATAACAATCATTATTATGGAGATGTGTGAGTCTTGTTACAACTTCTTACTCTGTCTTGTTCACAGATCAAAGTTGTTGGTCCAGACAACAAGCCTGCTGCCAATGAGCCAGTGTACTTGTTTGTTGGTAGCTCACTAAAACTAGAGCTCACCACAGACGTGAATGGCGTGGCTTTGTTTTCTCTGGGCACGTCTCTTTGGAAGGACAGTGTGCATCTGAAGGTTGGTTGCTGCCGCTGCCTGCACTTAAACGTTCATCAGTTATAAGGTCGATAGACTGTGATTGATCACATCAGTCGTACTGATCATACACCCACGCTGGCCTACATTGTCATGAAATTAGTTACTTTTTAATATTTTATTATTTCCAAGTGTCTAACCCAGTGTTTCCAAACCTTTTGGAGCCACGGCACATATTTCACGTTAGAAAAATCACACGGCATGCCAGCAGCAAAAATATCACAAAAAGCATATTGATCATTTTCCCCGCACATCAGGTATAGCGGTATTGGCTCTGTTTGTCCCAGTTACCTTTTTGCTTCTTCTGACCACTACTCATGCTACGGCCTTCATCTGGGTCAGAGGTTTCTCCAGGACCAGGTCTACTTTTTCTTTCAAATATTTATCTATTGCTATTATGCGCTGCGCTGTCTCAGTCACAGCACGACTATTATGTAATTTCTTCTTCATCTTCTATTTTGCTGGCAGTTGGCAACAGATTTAATTAGAGCAGGTAGTTGTAGTCCTGTGGAAGATCATGTAATTGTTCTGCCCATCACGGCGATCACTTGGAGTACTAATCAGATGGAACCAGACAATCTTCCACGGCACACCTGATCATTTCTCACAGCGCACTGGTTGGGAAACACTGGTCTAATGTGAAGAGTAGGAATTTGATATTTGACCTCACTTTGTCAACAGGCGAGTTCAAAAAATACAACGGAGCATGACCATTATGTTTATGGTTTGAGGAGACCCAACTACAGGGCAAGCCACCACCATGTCACAGCGTTTTACTCCAAGAGTAGTAGTTTTCTGAAGCTCATGCAGGCCAGCAGTAAGCTGCCCTGTGACAGTGAAGCGACTGTGCGTGTCCAGTACATCATCCAGGGAGAGGAGCTGGAGAAAGGGCAGGAGGTCCTCGACTTCTTTTATCTGGTACGTGTAAGGGATTGTGACGTGACCCCACCCAGTGTTCATTGAAACACGATTTTGGTGATCTGCATGAGAATTGCTGTTTGTAGCTTCAGTCTAAATGATTTTTCTCTAAAGACTTTTGTGCACATGTTTGAGATGTATTGCAGATATACATAAACACACCCTCATAGTGACGTTTCCGTTCTGTCTTTCTTTGCAGGTGCAGTCCAGAGGTTCAGTAGTGCAGCATGGTCGTATCCCAGTGGCTGTCAAAGTGGGAATTGGTATGAACACGACGAAAGCTAATTTTGAAGTATAAGTCTGTGATTTTAGAGTTAGACGTCCTATGGAAAAAGCCCTTTAAAGTTGCATCAAAGCATGTAGGGGTGAGGTTGGGGTGGTAGAGCAGGTCATCCACTAATTTCAGTATTCTACTATTAGCTATCTAGCCCTAATGTCAAAAAACTATTAAAGTCTGCATCAGTGCACTGCGTGAAATATACCTTTACTT
>NW_005187754.1:352320-353235 GCF_000239375.1 Pundamilia nyererei | reverse complement strand
GTTGGGTGAAGGTCTGTGAGGTCTGGAGAGGTCTCGAAGTGGGTGTAAAGTCCATTGAGGTCATTCCGTAGACCGCCTGCAGAGCTGATGGTGTTGATGGCGGCCCTCGCCACATCCGCCTGGGGTCAGCAGAAGAGTAGAAGCCATCCAGCTTCTCTCTGTACTGCCTCTTAGCCGCTGTAATGGCTTTCTTCAGTCCCTACTTCGCAGCTTTGTACTCCGTCTCATTCCCTGATCTAAATGCGAGAGACTGAGTACGCATGTGTCGTACCTGACTGTTGATCCAGGGCTTCTGTTTGGGGGGGACTTCCTGACGTGTGTGGTGGGCACAATATTGTCAACACAGGCGCTGATGCACCCAGTCACATATTCAGCATAGTCCTGTATGTTGACAGAGCAGTTCTCCTTGGTGGCTGCAGTTTGAAACACATCCCAGTCTGTTTGAGCAAACAGTCCTGTAGGATGCTCTCAGTCTCTGGGGTCAACAGTTTAACAGGTTTAATGACAGGGTTCTTTGTTTCAGCTTCTGCCTGTAAGCTGGGTACATGAACAAAGAGATGTGGTCAGACTGTCCAAAGTGGGGGCGTGGTGCAGCCCTATATGCACCACATATGTTACTGTAAACATGATCCAGGGTGTTCTTGTCAAGGGTAGGAATGGCCACATGTTGGTGGTATTTTGGGAGTACAGTCCGTAAGTTGCACTTATTAAAGTCACCGGTGACGATAAAAACAGCATCTAAATGAGTTGTCTCTAATGCGCTGATGACGTCATGGAGTTGGCCGAGCGCTGCCGTGGAGTCAGCTTGCAGCTGGATGTAAACAGTGGCCAAAAACACAGCTGAGAGCTCCCGCTGCAGATAGTAAGGGTGACCTTTTAGGATTAAAAACTCCAGTGAACACATGGAATCCCCCC
>NW_005187754.1:348686-350041 GCF_000239375.1 Pundamilia nyererei | reverse complement strand
GCTTTGGGGTCCTTAGGGACTAGTAAAGCGCTATACAAATGCAGGCCATTTACCATTGCTACAAGGCTAACATTAGCATTTAAACTATTACTATTCCTGTCAGCTAAATAAGGAAAAAAAAAATAGGCTAACTGACTAGTGTAAAACTAAAAAAACACTCAGGTAATCAGTTAGATTTGAGAAATGTTTAATGGAAAATGTCAAAAAATAATAACAAAGGCATTTAAAAATCATTTATCAAATTCTTACCATAGATTAACAGATTTAATCTATGGTGCATCTCGACAACAATGTGTCATCTAAAGGCAGATGGCTACACAACATTTAGGACACAGTAATTTACCGGCATGGGCATCAATTTAAATTGTAACAATCAGGTTAAATGATTAACAAGTCTGGTATCACCTAGTGACAGCAGTGAGAATTAGTTGGCTATTTGTGCACAGCCCTATTTTACACTCATAGTCACTCATATCACACCGGATGCGTAAAATCCATGAAAATATATCCTGAAATTTTTTTTCTGGACTCGGATATCCTTAATACAGCCGTTCAAACCCACCACATAATTTCACTGGATGAATTTGTGGTATTTATTTTTTTCAAACTGAATTATTTTTTTCTAAGTTTTCACATGCGAATAAACAGATCTGACCAATCAGACCACTGCATTTGGCAAAAAGTTACCTCAGACGTATAGCTACATGTTGCTCCGGCTCCCTCGCCTCGATTTCTCTGCCTCCACATATGTGGTCTCAACTCTGCCAAAAAAGGGTTCAAACTGACACTGATATCCTGAAAAATGTGCAAAAGTGGTTGTGATACAACTTAGACTCCTGTATCCAACCATGAAATTGTCCTTGTTGCTGTCTTCTCTTGAGAATTGGATGAACTCAGAATCCTGTTTACTTACTGTTTACTCTTTTCCCTCTCTAAGGGTGGGTAGCTTGTCTAGTTTCAGTAACGAGGTTATCAGTTATCCATCCATCAATTCATCTTCTTCCCCTTATACGGGGCTGGGTCAAGGGGATGGCAGCCTAAGCAGAGAAGCCTAGACCTCTCTCTCCCCCGCCTCCTTTCAGCTTGTCCCCTCGGCAAGCTGGAGGAGGCTGGTGTTCCCAGGCCAGCCAAGAAGTATAATCCGTCCGGCATGTCCTGGGTCTGCCTCCTTCTGATGGGACATGCCCGGAACACCTCGCCCAGGAGGTGCCCAGGAGGCATCCTTGTCAGATGCCCAAACCACCTCAACTGGCTTCTTTCAGTATGGAGGAGCAGCAGCTGTACTGTGAGCTCCTCCCAGATGGACAAACTCCTCACGGTATCCTTCTGCATCACTACACAGCATCATCTGTCAA
>NW_005187754.1:345289-347560 GCF_000239375.1 Pundamilia nyererei | reverse complement strand
CTGAATTTAGAAGCAGAAAATTAGAGGTCATCCAGGTCTTTATGTCTTTAAGACATTCCTGCAGTTTAACTGTGTTATCTGGCATCATGGACAGATAGAGCTGGGTGTCATCTCCATAGCAGTGTAACCCAGGAGATGCTACCCTTTTCCCTGGGGTGGAGACAGGCAGACCGTCCCCGAAGGCCCCGCATCCCAGACCCCAACCAGACGGCCAACTCCTCCTCCCAGCCCCCCGCCCCAATGGCTAAGAGAGAATGGGGGTGTGTGAAGACCCCATACCTCCCTCCGCCCACTCATATGAGGTGTTGCTGCGTGCTGTTCTAAAGTGCATTTAAAACACGGGAGGGCATGGTGCTTCCTGCCAGAGAGCAATAGGTAACGGCACGGCCCCTCCTGAAAACCCTCAATGCCTACATGTATTTAAAATTGAGAGGTGCCCACCTCTGAATTTCTTCTTTCAAGAATTATTCAAGAATTTTCAAGAATTTTTGAGATAAAAAGCAAGGTTGGAGATCGGCGTATAATTAGCTAAGACAGCTGGCTTTTCAAGTAGTGGTTTATTTAATGGTTTAATTCAATTTTATTTAATTACAGCTTAAAGACCTGTAGTAGATAGCTAATTATTAGAGATAGAAACATTACATAACACAGAAGGCTTTATTTGGAGACAAGGACTCTAAATAAATAACAATGGTACTGAAAGTAGCTGTACATAATGCCATATCTGTGAGATGATTGCGAGTATTTTTTTCACTAATGGTTAAAATTTTATTTAAGAAATTCATGAAGTCATTACTAGTTAACGTTAAAGGGATGGTTGGCTCAACAGAGCTCTGACTGTTTGTCAGCCTGGCTACAGTGCTGAAGAGAAACCTGGGTATTTTCTTCAATCAGTGATGAATAGTAAGATGTTCTAGCTTTACGGAGGGCCTTCAGAGCCTTCAGGAACTCAGGGCAAAACCTTATCCACCCGAGGGGCCAGCCAAGGAGTTGTTTAACTGCCTTAGTGACCTCACCCCCAGAGATATAAGAGTCGCCCCTCTCGTCCCCCCACCCTGCTTCCTCCGTGGATGATGTGCCAGTGGGATTAGGGAGGTCCTTGAATTATTCCTTCCACATCCTGACATTGTTCTCAGTCGAAGTCAGCAGTGCTTCACCCTCACTATACACAGTGCAGGTAGAGCACCGCTTTCCCCTCCTAAGTCACCTGACGATTTGGCAGAATCTCAGTCTGAAAGGCAGTCCGAAAGTCTTTATCCATGGCCTCTCCAAACTCCACCCACACCCAAGTTTTTGCTTCAGCCAGTGTTGGTACTTACTGCTGATACTTATTACCTGCTTCTGAAGTCCCACGGGCTAACCAAGCCCGATAGGACTCCTCCTTCAGCCTGGTGGCTCCCTTCACCTCTGGTGTCCACCATTTGGTTCGGGGTTTCCATCACGACAGGCACCAACCACCTTGCGGCTGTGGCTCAGTGCAGCGGCTTTAGCAATGGAGGTGCTGAACATAGTTATTTCGGACTCAATTTCCACAGTCTCCCTTGGAATGCTGTTGAAGCTCTGCTGGAAGTGTGAGTTGAAGATCTCGTGGACCAGGTGTTCCCAGCGCACCCTCACTATACGTCTAGGTGGCAACTCCAGACTGAGATGGAGTCCAGCCCCTCTCCAGGAGACTGGTTCCAGAGCACAAGCCGTGGTTGAGCTGAGGCCACCAGGGAGGTGACATTCTATGTCCCGATCACTAGTTTTAGAAGTCGGGGATCAGTCTGCTAGGGCCTGGCTGCTGCCTGACACACATTGCACCCAATCCCTACCTCGCCTCATGTAGGTGGTGGGCCTACAGGAGGATGGTCCCTTTTTCGGGCTGTGCCGTCCGGGCCTCATGGACTAAGCCTAGCCACCAGACCAGGACCAAGTTGACATTTACGCAAAAGCCTCCTGACAACATGGCCCCTGGGATCTCTGGACACACAAACCCCTCCAAGGTAACAATTCATGGAGGGGAGGTTATCAGTTATTTTCTTTCTTCATTTGTAAAGAAAATAACTTAGTTCAGGGACTTTATGCTGATGGTAAATATGGGTCACTTTCCAGATGCTTCCATTGTTTTCTTTCACATTCACCGCCATACCTGTCCTTCCACATTATTATCTTTATTTCCTTTTCCTCCCTATTAGCATTTCCTGTTCCTCTGCTGCGCTCAGGGCAGTTGGGATGCTACACTGACTTTACCATTTGGTGGTGATGGTATTAGAAAGTACAGCCTATCCC
>NW_005187754.1:343088-344753 GCF_000239375.1 Pundamilia nyererei | reverse complement strand
AAAAAAAAATAAGCAAGGAAACAAAGCCTCCCCATTTTTCCCTCCCCATTTAAATGCTCTCAGGGCAGGACTCACCGATCCCCTTGGCCTTCAACATGATGCCTGAACCTATACTTACCACGCAGATGTCTAAAGTGGACAGCAAAAAGGAGACTATCAGAACGTTCTTCCCTGAGACCTGGATCTGGGACCTCGTTACTGTGGGGTAAGATTAACATATCTTATGAAAAGAATCACAGCACTGTATTTTTTTATGACACTGAAACTGTTTTTAGGTAATCAAATGTGAATAACATGGATGGTCATTGCAGTCCAAATAACAGAATTAGTTGTATTCGTTAGCAGATATTAATGACAAACGCTTATGTCAGTGATATTTACTGAACAGAGGCTGCTGCTTTCCCTTATGTTCCACATCTTAAAGTCAAAACACAGCTTATCGTGTATGAAATTCAAATGAATTTGAGTAGACACTTGAATTCATCAGTGTAAGTATATATAAATATAGACTCATCAGGCATAACATTGTGACCACTGACAGGTGGAGTGAATAACACTGATTATCTCTTCATCATGGCACCTGTTAGTGGGTGGGATATATTAAGGAGCAAGTGAGCATTTTGTGCGGTGTTCCCAGTCTGTGGGGTCGCTATCTATCAAAAGTGGTCCAAGGAAGGAGCAGTGGTGAACCAGCGACACGGTCACAGAGACCCATTGATGCACGTGGGGAATAAAGACCGGCCCTGTGTTCCATCATCAGAGCTGAACCACGGAGCAATGAAAGGTGGCCGGGTGTGAGAAATCACGTCTTACGTCACGTGGATGCCCAGGTCTCTTATCTGGGGAACATCTGGCACTAGGATGCACGATGGGTAGAAGGCAAGCCGGCAGGTTTCCACTGGGAAACCTTGGGCCCTACCATCCCTGTGAATGTTACTTTGACATGTAGCACCTACTTAAACATTGTTGCAGACCATGTACACCCTTTGATGGAAACTGTAATCCCTGATGGCCTCTGTCAGAAGGATAGCCCCCCCATGTGGGACGTGCTGGACAAGTCTGATCTGTGGAGGCCATGCCTCACAACTTGCAGGATTAAATGATCTGTTGCTGACTTGGTGCCAAATACCACAGCACACCTTCAGGGGTCTGGTGGAGTCCAGGCCTCGACACGTCAGGGCTGCTTCGTAGTAGGCAGGTGGTCACAATGCTCTGCTTGATCAGTGTATTTGGGGAAAAATGCCATAGTACCTGAACTTTAAATGTCACGTCTGGCTGTCTGTTCAAACAGAGATAGTGGGTTGGTGAGCATGGAGAAGACGACCCCTGACACCATCACTAAATGGGCAGCCGGAGCATTCTGCGTATCCTCTGTGGGCTTTGGTGTGGCTCCCAACACCGGACTTACTGTGTTCCAGCCGTTCTTTGTCAGTCTCACCTTGCCATACTCTGTCATCCGAGGAGAGGTGTTCACCCTCAAAGCCACTGTCTTCAATTATCTCTCAAAGTGCATTATGGTAAAAAAAACAACCACATCTGCTTCTTACAGATCCTTTGTACTTAAGGGCATCCACAAGTAAGACGACACCTGTCAGATTGTGGAAAACATTTGTGAAAATGCTTGGATATGTTTTTGTTTTCTTTTTGAAATTTCATTGTATTACT